>NW_027169922.1:12500-30000 GCF_036898095.1 Palaemon carinicauda | reverse complement strand
CTCAACTACCAGCAAAGGACACAAATATGGCCCAGCTGGCTGGTAACGCCACCAACTGCATTCTTATCAAATGAATGTGTTTTGCTTTCCTTAGGATCAACAGTACTGCTACTACTACTACAACTACGAACTTATACACCCCGACTATTAATCGCCAGTCTATTGACCACCAGATAGACAGATCACTGATAGCTCTTGTAATACGCATAGATTGTTGGCCACTAACGGCATTCGAACCCAGCTATCATGATGGTGAGTTGTAGTTGGGTTACGAAATACACACACATGCGCATATATATATATATATATATACATATATATATATATATGTATATATATATATGTATATATATATATATATATATATACATACGTCTTTCTTCGTGGCTGAGTGGTATGGTTACTGACATACAGGTATCCTAGACCAGGGTTTGAAGCCCGGCCGGTCAGATACTATAGTCTTGAGTGATTTCGCCTGGGGCTCTGATTCCGAGGTCGTTAAGAGAATCCAGACTTTAATGTATTAATATATATGGTTTATTTGAAATATGATAAACACGTTTAAATGTGCAAAAAAAATTATCATATACATGATTTATATATATATATATATATATATAGAGAGAGAGAGAGAGAGAGAGAGAGAGAGAGAGAGAGAGAATAACAACAAATGTGGTCGTTTCTAGTACACTGCATGACGAAAGCCTCACACATGTCCTTATTCATGTCTAAGGTAGGGCCTGTTTTAATCATCACGCTGCCCAGTGCGGATTGGTGACGGTGGGAGTTATTCGTCTGATCACAAATCAACCTAGTATGCATGGCCCTAACTAGTACAGCTTTGCTGATCATGGCGATGCACAAACCCATTCCCCACGTTAAGGTATCCCCGCTATATATTATGTATATATAAAGTTTTCTCTATCTATATTTTTTATCTGAATGGCCAACCTACTGATAGGTATTCGATTAAAGGTTTATCAAGAGCGGGTGAAAAAAATAGCCAATAAATAAATAAATAACTAAAAAAGGAAATATAAAAAAAATACTGGTTTGAATTACGGTTAAAACTGGCCTTGGTCCATGTACAGAAGAAGAACATGAGAAATCTAATTAAATCTAATAAGGGTTCCAAGAAAACGAGAAAGGTCGAGAGATACAACACACGAATACGATTGCGCACACACAGGAACGTGTACACACACACACACACGAACATATACGAACAAGTAACGCTTGAAAACAAACGTGCACAAACATACGAAGTAAAATAACCAAACTTGCACATACACAAGATCAGACAGCCTATCGATTTCACAAACAAATACACATACAAACAAGAAATAAAACAATAACCTTACAAGAAAAACTAACAAACAAACAATCTTCATCGACAGAAACAAGACTGGAATTAACTTCCCCGAACCAATTACTGGTGACATCCTCAATATTTTTTTTTTCTTTTTTTTTATGTAATGATTTCCCAGACATCATTTTAGTGAGGCTTACTAGTCCCAGTAGGGAGGTTTATGTGGTTTACGAAATAAGACATTCCACGGCGAACATTCCAGGTAGTAGGATGGCCAGGGCACCAGCCGCCTGTTGAGATACTACCGCTAGAGAGTTATGGGGTCCTTTGACTGGCCTGACAGTACTACATTGGATCATTCTCTCTGGTTATGGTTCATTTTCCCTTTGCCTACATATACACCGAATAGTCTGGCCTATTCTTTACAGATTCTCCTCTGTCCTCATACACCTGACAACACTAACAACAATTCTTCTTCACCCAAGGGGTTCACTACTGCACTGCAATTGTTCAGAGGCTACTTTCCTCTTGGTGAGGGTAGAAGAGACTCTTTAGCTATGTTAAGCAGCTCTTGTAGGAGAAGGACACTCCAAAATCAAACCATTGTTCTCTAGTCTTATGGTAGTGCCATAGCCTCTGTACCATACTCTTCCACTGTCTTGGGTTAGAGTTCTCTTGATTGAGGGTACACTCGGGCACACTATTCTATCTAATTCCTCTTCCTATTGTTTTGTTAAAGTTTTTATAGTTTATATGGGAAATATTTATTTTAATGTTGTTACTGTTCTTAATATTTTAATTTTCCCTATTACCTTTCCTCACTGGGGTATTTTCCCTGTTGAGGCCCCTGTGCTTATAGCATACTGCTTTTCCAACTGGGGTTGTAGCTTAATATTTAATAATAATAATAATAATAATAATAATAATAATAATAATAATAATAATAATAATAATAATAATAATAATAAAATTAAGAAGAGTACGAAACGTTTTGAAGCAACTAATACAGTCTGGTAGAACGTATAAAAATGGCCAAAGAAAAAAAAAAAAAAAAAAAAAAAAAAAAAAAAAAAAAAAAACGTATTAAACGTGATTTTACAATTGACGTAAAAGGTCCCATAAAATGTTTTCCGTTATTTCCGATAGAACGTTTAAAAAACTGAACTGTAAAATAAAAAAATAAACTTTTACGACTTGATCTCACTGCGAGAGAACGTTTCAAAAATGGCTGTTGCTACTCCGATAGATTATTTTCAGAATTACTAAGGTAAAATAAAGAGACTAAAGGGGCACTCCGTAGAGCGCAGACTTCCGCCGTGGCAGCTTGTTTTTCGACCTTTGTCTTAATTGGCCTGGATTTTCATACACTCAACTAAGTTTGAAGTCTCTGTGACAACGATGTCCAAACTTATGGCTGATTACATGAATTGGACATTTTGCTTGACCTTGACCTTCCAAAATTTAATAATTTCCAGCTTTTTAGATAACGGTTAATCCCTGCAAGTTTCATTACTGCACGATTAAAATTATGACCAGGAAGCTGTTCACAAAAAAAAAAAACACAAACAGCAGGTAAAACATAACCTCCTTCCAACTTAGTTGGCGGAGGTAAAAATCTCAGAATCACCAAAACTAAACTGAAAAGGTTACTCCACAATCGTATTACTCCACTAGTCGCATTCCATTTACAAAGCAAAGCAACAACTGCATGAGGTAATCTACACGGTAATACTCTAATTTCGACATAGAGCCTTTTCAAGTTACAAAAGAATGTAGGCGAACACTACAGAAAACTCCACGAAGATCTATCCATAAAATTTGTTGATGGCAAGATCAGATCTTGGTGTCCAAATGTCTTTATGTTGAGCAGGCTGACAAAAGTTTCTCTTCATAGTTTATTTATGACAGATCTATTTTAAAGTTGTTACTGATCTTAAAACATATTATATTCTTTATTCATTACTTCTCATATATACTGTGGTTTATTTATTTCCTTGGTACCTCTCCTCACTGAGCTAATTTTCCCCGTTGGAGCCCTTGGGTTTATCCCATCCAGCTTTTCCAACTAGGGTTGTAGCTTGGCTAGTAGTAGTAGCAGTAGTAGTAGTAGTAGTAGTAGTAGTAGTAGTAGTAATAATAATAACAATAATAATAAGCCTTGTTTGGAACTTGTAAATAAAAGAATCAACAAAATCTTGCACATAAACAACAATAACCATAAAAACATCAACAACAACAACAATAACCCAACTACAATCCCCTCAGCGATCCATGAAAGACAGCTACAGTTATTCAATCAAAACGACACGTCATCCTCGTCATCATATTGTTCCTTTAATGGCACATGATGACCTCTTTGGACAACTCTCTCTATGTTTTTATTACGGACACATGTCACAAATTTCTCTCTATCATTCTGTCACTGTTTCTCTTCTTCTTTGCCCGGTTAGTGATAAGCTAAAAAATCATATAAAAGAAAACCTATATATATATATATATATATATATTATGTGTATATATATGTGTATATGTGTGTAAATATATATATGTGTATATATATATAAATTGTGTATTTATATGTATGTATATATATATATATATATATATATAATTTTTCAATCATTTAAGCCCTCAATTTATATCTAACATTTTGAACTTAGAAAGAGAAAAAGGTTACCACAAAAAATTATGACGCAACAGATATTCTCTCTCTCTCTCTCTCTCTCTCTCTCTCTCTCTCTCTATAACCTTTTTTAGAATCATTTAATCATTTACGCCCTGAATTTATCATTTTGAAAAAAAGGTTGATCATAAAGAATAAAACTGGTTATGCAATAGAAAACCCCCCTCTCTCTGTTTATATATATATATATATATATATACACACATACATACATATATATATATATACATATATACACACACACACATATATATATACAGAGAGAGAGAGAGAGAGAGAGAGAGATTTTCTGTTGCATCACCATTTTGTGATTAACCTTTTTTTCTAAGTTCAAAATGAAAAATATAAATACATAAATTTTTAGAGACCTTTTCCCCTTCAATTTACCATTCTGAACTTTGAAATAAAGACTGATCACAAAAAAAAAAAAATGGTGACGCAATAGAATTCATCCTTCCAGGAAATGACTAATTAAAGATTGAACGAGGTCATATGAACAAAATCTGTCGAAGCATACTGGTGGGAATATTGTGGCATAGATATCAATGTGCAAAAATTTATTTAGATTTAATAAAATTAATTCTTAAATTTAAAATTAATTTTCGAACACTTACCTGTACAACTTAATTCAGCCGATCACATCTGTGTCAGATCGGCTGAATCAAGTTATTCAGGATCAGTGTGAGACCAATTAATTATTAATTTTAATATTAATTTTCAAACACTTACCTGTATAATTTAATTCAGCCGATCACATCTGTGTCGAATCGGCGGAATCAAATTATTCAGGATAAGTGTGAGACAAATGAATTTTTAAATTTAAAATCAATTTTCGACCACTTACCTGTATAACTTAATCCAGCCGATCCGACACAGATGTGATCGGATGAATTAAGTTATACACGATAAGTGTGAGACAAATATATTTTATTAAATTCAAATGCAATTTTTGCCATCATTCCACTCATTCCTGTGCTTGGCGATTTGCTAGAATGGGATTCGAGTCCCGCTCAAGCAAGCTAGTTTTTTAGTAGTGTCTGCAACCTTACCATCCTTGTGAGCTAAGAATGGGGGATGTTTGGGGGAGCCTACAGATCTACCGGCTGAGTCATCAACAGTCATTGCCTGACCCTCTCAGGTCCTGGCTTGGGTGGAGAGGGGGGCTTAGGCTCTGATCATATGTATATACAGTCAGTGTCTAGAGTACTGTCACTGTCCCTTGACTCTGCGAGTCATGAGAGGCCTTTAAACATTGAAATCAGGGTGGTACATCCTTTTAAGAGTGAGGTCGCAAGCCTCTAGCCCTTTTATTTGACACCAGATGATAATACCCAATCACATCAGGGTGCACTGATGGGCGGTAGGCTATATGAATGACCATGGACCCATCAGACGTTAGCAAAGTACTTTTAACTTCAGCTATGAGCCAACTTTTGCTAATTGCCCATACAAAGGGAGGGGAGGGAGTAATAAGGTCGCTAATTGCACAGGTGGTACGAGAGGGTGACTCCTAAAATCGTGGAGTAGTTCACCTTTACGTAATCGTGGTCACTTCTTTTTCTTCAGCGTTTCCTGTCTTCCGTATGTTGGCATTCATGGATTTCCTATCGTTATTGCACAAATATAATCAACAGATCAAACAGAAACTGTTACACCTAGAAACTAATGTAAGATTAAAAAATCTAGTACGTCTGTGAACGACAAACAAGACGTGAGATTGGAATCGCTTAAACAAAAGCAAAAGAAAATTGCTATTTAGACTAGGATATAAAAGAAAAAAAAATAAATAAAATGAGCAATAAATTAAAACAATACAACAATTTATATTTGATAAACAAAATATTGCTTGAATCTTATATCCATTTTTTTTTTTCTTTCTGTGCAACATCGAAATGAAATCCAAGACAGCCAATGTAATGGGAAACAAGACACCCAGAAGAAAAATAACTGACAATCATTAACAAAAGGTAATCAAAGACACGCTTTGAGAAGTCGTTGTCCCACTCGGGATTAGCCTCTCGTACAGTTGGCTTCATTAATTCCGGCACATTTATTATCATTATTATCATTATTATTATTATTATTAGCCAAGCCACAACCCTAGTTGGAAAAGCAAGATGCTATAAGCCCAAGGGCTCCAATAGGGAAAAATAGCCCAGTGAGGAAAGGAAATAAGGATATAAATAAATGATGAGAACAAATTAACAATAAATCATTCTAAAAACAGTAACAACGTCAAAACAGATTCATCATATATAAAACTATAAACTCATGTCAGCCTGGTCAACATAAAAACATTACACCTTTGCTTCCAATGTAGTGTATTAGAATTAATGAGGCCAACTGTACCGACAATGGAAGTATGCAGAATTACCGGTATACAGAAGGTACAGCTGAATACAGGAATTCTTGGTACACTTCTCTGAGGGAGTACACCCTGTCACACCCTTACTGCAAGGTAAGTTCCTTTGTGTAGCCCCCACCCACCACCTCTGCCATATCTCCCTACGCTATCTGTTTGGTTAATCGCCGCTCAGTAGGTAACAGTGTGCATCACCTAAAGCGAGGGGTATTAGGAAACCTGTATCCAACTGTACCTTAGTCCAGGTTTTGGGATGGTAAGGAACGTCCTTATAGTAGGGATTTTCCATGTCGACGCTCTCTTATATTATCGTCATTATCAACTGTATGTGTTTGATTGCAATTAAATAAATGAAATGTTATAAATGCTTTCGAGATATTATTTGCTGATTGAGGTAATAAAAAAGTTACCATGTAGAAGTGACTCATAATAAGTAAAAAGAGAAAATTTCCATAACGTCAAAACTACCAAAGGAAAAAATTGCTATAATGATTAATTGTAATTAAGTTTTCGATGAATTACTTACTTTTGAGTTAATGCAAAAAAAAAAAAAAAAAAAAAAAAAAAAAAAAAAAAAAAAACCATACCAAATAAAATTGGAATCATAATGAGTAAAGTGTCGACATTAGTAAGAAAAAAAAAAATAGCAGGCAATTTTCATACAGTATAATGATTAATTGTAAGCACACAATCGTCACGAAACACAAACATACACAAAACCACCTACACAAACAATCTCAAACAATTCGCACGCGTTCATTATAAAACCTACACATACCATCTCTCCCCCCCCCAGAAAAAAACAAAGGATCGAACACACAAAGAACTGCACACGCACACACACAATCACCTCGCATAAACAAAAAGGGGTTTTTCGCAGTCGGAAGAATCATGTGATTACGACCATCACAAAAGGTGAAGAGGTGAAACGTTATAAACATTCTTTTGAAGTTGAGTCACAGGGGGAGAGGAAAAAAATAGGGAGGGGAGGGTGATGAGACAAAAGGAGGAGGGGGGATAGGAAAAACAGGAAATAGGAGATGGGAAAGAGGCGATGGGGATGCAGGGGAAAATTATATTGGAAATTTAGAATGGGGGGAATAAGGAAAGACAGAAGAATAAGGAAGAAGTAGGATAATAAAGAGGAGGATGAGACAAAAGGAGGAAGAGGAGATTGGAAAAAACAGGAAAGAGGAGATTGGAAAGAGGCGATGGAGATTCAGGGGAAAATGACAATGGGAATTTGGAATGGGGGGAAATAAGAGACGGAGAAGAATAAGGAAGAATAAGAGGGAGGGGGATGATGAGACAAAAGAAGGATGGGAGAAATGGAAAAACCGGGGAAGGAGATGGGAAAATGGCAATGGAGAGACGAACTGGAATAATAATTTGGAACTGGGGATATAAAGATTAAACTAGGAAGAATAAGAAAGAATGAATGCAAAGAATTAGTGCGTGGTTGATGAATAAAAGGAATAGAGGATAGTGAAAAGGAGGCTAGTATGAGGGAAATAAATAAGGTAGGAAAAGAGATGAGAAGTTTGTAACAGGGAGGAAAGAATATGGGAAAAATATATGTGGATGGGAAAATGCTTGTAAAAAAGAAAAGGAGAAGAAGGGAAAATGTATGAAAATAGGAAGTTGGAAAACGTACAAGGGAAAGGCAAATAAAAAGTAAGGATAGATTATAAAAAATAATGAGGAAAGCGATAATAGAGAGAGAAACGAATGAATATGTCCAGACAGAATGGCAATTATAAAATGGAAAGAAAATAAAATCGTGTAGAGGCTACGGAGAAGATAAAAGAAAGAAAATGAAAACCGAAAAAAAGAATATGCAACAAAAACGAGAAAAAGGAAGAGATACTCGATAGTGATTCCAGGGATAGCTAGGTTACACAAAATAATGAAATAGAGTAGAAATATAAAAGATAAAATTGACAACTATGTGAGAATATAAATACTGTGCACACACACACACCCACACACACACACACACACACACACACATATATATATACACATACATACATATTATAACAGCGAGAAGACAACAAAATAAACAAAAAATATAAACGTTTTGCCTTAAACAGTTGATATCATAATTACTTTAATATGAATATATATATATATATATATATATACACACATATATATATATATATACACACACATATATATATATATACACGAGTATATATTCTTCACGTATGTCAATGATAATCACCATCCTTAGTCAAAAAGAACAAACAGACATGAAACACACTGTAATAAGAACAAACTTATCCAAGATAAATGTATAAGAAATTATTTTCTAAGACATTATGTAGCATTTCATAAATTGTGTACCACAATAAAGTAAATTAACTATTGATCCCTACTGGTTCATTAATGTATGAGAGAGAGAGAGAGAGAGAGAAGAGAGAGAGAGAGAGAGAATTGTGAACCTCATCACACGAAAGTTTCCACGATGAGAAATTGACATTTATGTCAATACGCCAATATTCTGAAAGGGAACACGCTCATTCGGAAGGATAGAACACACACATTTCATATATATATATATATATATATACATATATATACATATATAGTATATATATATATATACATATATATATAGTATATTTATATACATATCTATCTATCTATCTATCTATCTATCTATCTATTATATTTATATACATATATATATATATTTATATATATACATATATATATATTCATATACATATATATATATATATATATATATGTATATATATATATATATATATAACAAATACAGCCGTTTCCAGTCCAGTACAAGACAAAGGCCTCAGGAATGTCCTTAACCATGTCCAGGGTTTGGACCGTTTTCATCACCACGCTGGCCACTGCGGATTGGTGGTGACAGTGGGGAGATTTTCATCTGATCCCTCACTGTAAACCAACCTAGTATGGGCGGCCCTGATTAGTAGAGCTTTGTTGGGCATGGCGATACACAAACTCTTCTACCATGTTACAGTATCCCCACTCAGAAAGTGGCTACCTTATATACATACACACATTATTTATATAATATATATATATATATATATATATATATAGAGAGAGAGAGAGAGAGAGAGAGAGAGAGAGAGAGAGAGAGTTTGTGACTATATATAAGTATTACAGCAATAAGTAATTATCACAAATTCTCTCGATGAAAAGATGAATACATATACCAAACGCATTCCACAATTGCAAAGGATAAAATATGTTAAAGCAAAATCAAATAATATTCATTATTAGTATACATTAACAGGTAATGTCAATGGCAATTGCTTTTTACCTATGAGAACGCTTGTGCACTTTCAAACAATAATAATGCTGTTTTCATTGAAATGTGATTAATCACATACATATTTTCTTAATTTTTCGGATGAATGAAAAATTATATACTGATGAATTTTTTTTTTTTTTTTTTTTTTAATGAAAACCATGTTTATAGGGAGGTGGTAATTGTTGAAAATATTTACCAAGGTTTCAAATGTCAACGGTTGAAATGGCTTTTTATAATAACTTGAGCTGATGGACAATAGAAGGTTACCTTACGGACAATCTACAGGGTACAGAATAGAGAGAGAGAGAGAGAGAGAGAGAGAGAGAGAGAGAGAGAGAGAGGAAAGGGGTAATAAGAATTATGATTATTATATAACCTAAAACTTGTATTCCTCGACACTTCAAATGTATGATAAAAAAATATGATTCATTATTTAGCAAATTTTCTACGCAAAATGAATAGAAGTAGATTTGAGCTTATTTCCATTAACAAGGGACACACAACATAAAGACAGAGGGAAAGACATAAATCGGACAGCAAACGGATCAATAACTGATTGCTTTAATATTTCTCACTTTGCATTCCATATCGAACGAGAAAGAGTAGTATAAGGAAAGTTTAATGAAGGAAAAGGCAAAATGGATGCCATATCTATAGTGAGACAAGTCGATGAGAAGTATCTAGAATGAAACAAGAAAATTTACATGTTTTGTGGATCTTGAAAAGACGTATGGTAGGGTACTTAGAATGTGTTTGAGAGAGAGAGAGAGAGAGAGAGAGAGAGAGAGGAGAGAGAGAGAGAGAGAGAGAAGTTGGTAAGATTAGTGAGGGTATTATGTAGAGCAAGAACCACCGTACAGACGAAATAGGGGTAGACTGTGGCATTCCCTGTGAAGATTGGCTTCCATCAGGTTCTGCTCTGAGACCCGTCCTATTCCTCGCCGTTATACACTTTGTCATCAGAATTTAGGAACAAAAAATTATTATTATTATTATTATTATTATTATTATTATTATTATTATTATTATTATTACTTGCTAAGCTACAAACCTCGTTGGAAAAGATGGATGCTATAAGCCTAAGGGCTCCAACAGGGAAAATAGCTCAGTGAGGAAAGGAAATAAGGAAATTTACTACAATAGAAGTTTAAGAATAATGACATTAAAATAAATCTATTATTAGCTGTGGGAATTAATGGTTGTTGATGATTTAGCCATTATAGCAAACACTGAAGAGGGCAGTAAGAAAAGTTTTTGGCATGGAAAGGAGTTCTGGAAAGGAAAGCATTTCAAGTGAATACTGGAAAGACAGAGCTAATGATTAGTAGTAGAGAAGGACATGAAGAATTAAACATTCATGTGGGAGATAGTGCAGCACTAAACAGAACAATGAGTTTAATTACTTTGAATTAATAATAATAGAGGGGGGCAGTATTGAGACAGCAATGAGATAGGGAACAAAAGACGCGTGGAAATATGGAGAAAAGTAACTAGAGTAGTTTTCAGCAAAGAAAATACCATTAAGACGCAAAATGAAGATATAGGCTGTACTTATATATGGTACAGAAACTTAGCCAAAGAGGAAAGATGAGGGACAGTTGGAAAGAACCCAGATGAGAATGGTGCGATGAATTGCTGGAATATCACTACTGGAAAGGAGGCGGAGTCGAGATAAAAGAAGATGCTATGATCCTGTAAAAAGACGGGAGAAGGTGGAACCAATCACGAAAGCTAAGAACATGCAAGTAATGTGGAGGAATGTGGGCTGTCAGCTGATCAGACAGATGGATATGGTGAGGAAGAATATGAGTAGGGTGAGACTGAAGGAGAAAAATTGCAAGGAATAGAAATAGATAGAATAAAGTTGACTCAAGTGGCCAACCCTGCTATGGAGTGGGACTAATAACGTCGAAAAAAAAAATTCCCAGAATGAAAATATTCACATAATAAACAAAGATATACCTCAAACTGACAAGGTTTTTGTATTCGTTTTAACAAGACATAATATAGACAATATTCTATTCAATACAATCAAATAAAATAAATACAGGAAATTTACATTTCTCTCAATAGTGTGGTTTGAAAGACATTCAATCTAGGCGACACTCAAAAGCAGCAGTTGGATCCTTGAGTTCAGTCGATCTACAACTGGGTCCGCAATTTGCTTAATAAGTCATCAGAACATAATACTGATCTTTTCCTCGTCAAGTTCAGAAGAAAGCGAACCGTACCTCTTAAAGGTTTAAAGGCCGCTCGTGAATGGCAGAGGCAAGGGACAGTGACGTTGTCCTAGCAAGCAGGACAATTCCCTAGAGACTGACCATATATATATATAAATATATATATATATATATATACATATATAATGTATATATGTGTATATATATATATATATATATATGTATATGTATATGTATATATAATATATATATATATATATGTGTGTGTATATATATATATATCTGTATATATATATATATATATATATACACTTTATATATATATATATATGTGTGTGTGTGTGTGTGTTACGATGACAAAACGCCCAAAATCAGTCAACTACTGGTGAGACCCATAGCTACTTAGATTCAATGCCACATCGACGCATGAGCAAGATAGTGGGGCACTATGCTACTCTAAAGTCGTTCAAAACGGAGAAAACCTAGCTAATTATAGTCACCAAACGAACGTCCAAGAGACAACCAGGCATTTCCTGATTAACCTCGTCTTTTGGAATCCAGAGGGAAGGCTCAATTTAACTATCACGTCGCTGAAATTTTTCAGTATTTACTGTACATGTCCGGGAAGTTTCAGTCTAAAATCAAAGGTGAAAATAATAGTCATTTAGTTAACTAAGTAATTATATTTGATCAAGATTCAACTTCCCTATCAAGACTAAAAGTACAATCTATTCTTGTCATGATACCACACACACACACACACACATATATATATATATATATATATATCGAGTAAATTACAAGTTTATAGGAATACCACATTTTATATTCCAACAGAAAAAAGAAAATTAACAGTCAACATTTCTAAAACCAAGACCATCTCTCTCTCTCTCTCTCTCTCTCTCTCTCTCTCTCTCGTACCTCACAAATGAGGCTGTGATACATATAATTAAGCAGCGGGCGTAGAACGTCAAGGAACGTGACATATCCGGAAACGCCTGGCATTCACTGTCATCGCACGAGCGCGCGCGCAAAATTCCTCACGCGCGAACGATATTCAAAACGGCTATTTTTCTCGACGTGATTCTTTTGAATAAGAGTGATACTATGTTGTATAGATATCCTTCAAAATACCCGAGAGGGATGTTTTATAGGCGTCGTTAATGAAGATAATGGTAAAAGATGATGTTTTGAAATATTTGGAAGAAAATTTAAATAGTGTTATCATTAAGGCATTCAAGATTATGGAAAACTTTAAATTTATAAAGGTTGCATTTTAAAAATATATATCAGGAAGATTTAAGGAATCCTTACAAAAACATTTGTAAAGGTTGGATTTTAAAAATATAAATCAAGATTTCAGACAACCTTACAAAAATTTAAAAATGTTGTATTTTAAAAATATAAATAAAAAAGATTTCAGGAAACCTTACAAAAATTCAACCAAAGGTTAAATGTTAGAAATACCAATCAAGAAGGATTTAGGAAACCTTGCAAAAATATTTATAAAGGTTGCATTCTAAAAATATAAATCAAGAAGATTTCAGAAAACTTTACAAAAACATTTATAAAGGTTGCATTTTAAAATTTAAATCAGGAAGATTTCAGGAAACCTTACAAAAAAACATTCATAGAGGTTGCATTGAAAAAGTATAAATCTAGAAGATTTCAGAAAACCTTACAAAATACATTTATAAAGGTTAGATTTTAAAAATATAAATCAAGAAGATTTCAGAAAACCTTACAAAAACATTTATAAAGGTTTCATTATAAAAATTCAAATGAAGATTTCAGGAAACCTTACAAAAACTCAATCAAATATCAATAAGGGTTTTAGGAAACCTTAGAAAAACATTTATGAAGGTGGCATTTTATAAATATCAATAAAGATTTCAGAAAGCCTTACAAAAAAACCTTTATAAAGCTTGCATTTAGAAATATAAATCAAGAAGATTTCAGGAAACCTTACAAAAATTCAAGTAAACGTTAAATTTTAAAAATAATACAGTAAATGAAGGTGGCATTTTCAAAATATCAATCGAGAAAATTTCAGAAAACCTTAAAAAAAAAAAACATTTATAAACGTTGCATTTTAAAAACACCAATTACGAAAATTGTAAGAAAGCTTACAAAAACTCATCTAAAGGTTGAATTTTAGAAATATCGATCAAGAAGGTATTAAGAAACCTTACAAAAACATTCATGAAGGTTGCATTTTTAAAATATATATCTAAAAACGATTTAAGGAAACCTTATAAAACCTTTTTGAAGGTTGTAATGTAAAAATACCCATCAAGAATCTTTTTAAGATACCCTTACAAAAACATTCATAAAGGTTTTTATTGGAAATATAATTGACACAGGTTTCTATCGAAAATACAAAAAAATTACAAGAGAATGCTATTTAAACATCTTTAAAAGCAAATAATAAAGAATGTCAAAATATACATACAAAAACTGATACAGGATGTAGAAATACTTTAAAAAGATTAATAAAGAAAGCTATAGAAATATCCAGGAAATTATTATACAAGATTCTATTTAAGGTCCTTAAAAACATGAAAAAAAGGAAAACAAATACGAAGAGCATCTGGTAAAATACTGATATAATACTAAATTTATTTTTAAAAATCTAAAATATGCAAAGTACGCTTTTTTTAAATACTTGCAGTAAATGATAAAATATTCTAATCGTTATATATCATGAGAGAGAGAGAGAGAGAGAGAGAGAGAGAGAGAGAGTATATAATGCATTTTGGTTTTTAATTTATATATATATATATATATATATATATGTACATATATAATATATACATATATATACATACATATATATATGAATACATACATATACACACAAAACAGGTCATGCAAATACCTAACTCACCTTGAAACAAGATACCCTCAAACCTGATTAATGACTAAATACCCCTAATTACCAATATCGAAGACGAATTTTCAAAGCAGTAAAAACCTCGATCACAGATATTACCTCATTTCTGTAATGGTACTCCACTTACATGACCTTCCTCAAGGTCACTAAGGGATAAACGTAGAGGGTAAAATCCTTCTACAGTAATTACTTTCAAGGATTATGGGTAATTGCTGGTACACTGAATGCTTTCCGATGATGCATTTGATGTAAAGAGTCCTATCTAAAGAAATGTTAATTAAAGAATCTAGGTTAGAATTAATGATAGTCTCTCTTTCGATCCAAGAATCAAGTTTTCTTGAAATATTTCTTAATAAAAAAAATTGGACGAACAATAGTGATAGTCTCTCTCTCTCTCTCTCTCTCTCTCTCTCTCTCTCTCTCTCTCTCAACGAATTACTACTCATTGAAATAGTTCTTAATAAAAGAAACTGGACTAGTATTAGTGATAGGCTGCCCCTCCCCCCCCCTCTCTCTCTCTCTCTCTCTCTCTCTCTCTCTCTCTCAACGAATTACTACTCATTGAAATAGTTCTTAATAAAAGAAACTGGACTAGTATTAGTGATAGGCTGGGCGCTCCTCTCTCTCTCTCTCTCTCTCTCTCTCTCTCTCAACGAATTACTACTCATTGAAATACTTCTTAATAAAAGAAACTGGTCTAGTATTAGTGATAGGCTCCCCCACCTCTCTCTCTCTCTCTCTCTCTCTCTCTCTCTCTCTCTCTAATAATGACAAAAATTATTCATAAAACTCCCCTTCTTCTGCTCTACTTCCCCCGCTCGGAACAATCACTGGCAAAACAGAGTAATTATTTCCATAGTCATTACTTCTACAGACAAAAATCACAGTAATAAAATCTGTCACGCGTACTTAAACCCTAATGTAATTCCGAAACCCGGACAAAAGGGGAGGGCTAACGCTTCTGTAGAACATACCTTGACGGGACAGGGACCCACCACGCACCGGAAGCCAACTGCGTGTGCATAATCAGGTGCACGTAGAAGCTGGGCAATATTTGCACTCGCGATTTATTACTTAATCTTATTATGAAATTTTCATCAAAAAGACATTGGTCGTAAAAGTATGAAATTAGATATGTTGTTACTTCGTATTCTAGTTTATTTTCCTGGTATTCTCTTATATTTGATTTTTTATAAACAATTCGGCTTTCTATTTATTGTCTTGTATGGGCGATTGTGTAATGTTTTATGACGATGAAAATAATCTTCCATATATAATAAAGAGCAAGTGTCTGACTATGTATATAAACATATAAACACACATATATAAATAAATAAATAAATATATATATATATATATATATATTGTATATATATATATAATATATATATATATATATATATATTGTATATATATATATATATATATATATATATATATATATATATATATATATATATATATATATATATATATATATATATATATATATTGTATATATATAAATATATATATATATATATATATATATATATATTATATATATATATATATATATACAAATAGTGTATATATATTTCTCTCTTGTCACACTCGGGGGGAAGGGGGTACCCCGATAGGTAGCCTACACTCGGAAACCTCACTCTCCCACAAATTACCGAATTAGCAGCTTGTAGTTAAGAAAGGGGAGATGGTGGGAAGGGATGAATCAAAGTGAATAATGCATAGCTATTTAAATATTCAGAGATAATTTTTACTAGGTACACTAGTATAGAAATATAAGCAAAATAATAATAATAAAAAACCGTATGGATTTTTAAATAAAGACACCCTTAAAAGATAAACAAACTAAACGCACACACAAACCACTTCAAAATGTTTGCTAATATTTCCACAAATTTCAGAATGCTTTACTTAAAAATAAACATCAGGACTGGAAACTTATTTACATTAAAATTGAAGGACGACCTTCCCTTAGCTGGCATACAAGGGACTCCTTGTGGTAGACAGGCCAGCTCTTATATTCCTTCAGATCCCTCGTTTGGTATAAAAAAAAATGATTGATTGATCGACAGATCACGAGTTATTTGGCTCAACAGTCTCAGTTATTGGGCAACGAGGCAGGATTTCATGAAATAGTAACTTGTTAATCATATAAAGTTCATCATTAATATTATCGCTATTAGACTACTGGAGTTAAGATATAACACATACATACGAACATACATGTAAGTATATACTCTATCAAACCTGACCACCCAGAAACAACCAGACATAAAAAGATGCAGATGATGATAAGCGTTCTCCCCTAACAACCGAACAAAGATATAAAATTACATGATCCTTTGGTACAAGACCATCCAGCGTCTTACAGGAAGACCTGAAGCGTAACATATATATATATATATATATATATACACACACACATATACATACAAATAGAGCAGCACAGTAAGAAATTTCATCTTTTCCTTCAAAATTCTATCCCTGAAGAGAGGAAAGATACAGAAAACTAGAAAAGTGTTGTCTTAAAATAGCTAAAGATATATATATATATATATATATATATTATATATGTGTGTGTGTGCGCGCGGGCGCGCAAGTGTGCACTAAATTTGTAGGTTATATACTGTCTATACATTTTTATGTAATATGTATATATCTAATATAAATTAAGTACACATACAAGAGTATACCTACTTATCTATTTATGTAGCCTAATTGAGCCACAAATAATTTCTAACTTCAAAATTTCGAACTCGCTCAAAA
>NW_027169922.1:5000-7500 GCF_036898095.1 Palaemon carinicauda | reverse complement strand
CCGAGGGAAATAGCCCAGTGAGGAAAGGAAACAGGGAAAAAAATATTATACGAACAGCAACAATTTCTAAATAAATATTTCAATATAACCTATAAAAACTTTAACAATAAACAAGAGGAAGAGAAATTAGATAGAATATTGTGCCCGAGTGTACCCTCAAGCAAGAAAACTCTAACCCAAGACAGTGGAAGACTATGGCACAGAGGCTATGGTTTGATTTTGGGGTGTCCTCCTAGAAGATCAGCTTATCATAGCTAAAGAGTCCCTTCTACCCTTACCAAGCGGAAAGTAGACCCTGAACAGTTACAGTGCAGTAGTTAACCCCTTGGATGAAGAAGAATTGTTTGGTAATCTCAGTGTTGTCAGGTGTGCGAGGACAGAGCAGAATCTGTAAAGAATAGGCGCTAGCAACCCACAGGAGGGAGGGGGGATGTAGGAATACTATACTACAGTTCTGCTTTTATTTCGGGTTATAAAAACGGGAATTTTCTCTATTTCCACGCGTTCCCGATCATGAAGAATCTTATCACTTTCAGAATCTAGTTCGCTGTCACAATCCTCCAAAAGCAATCAAACGCAACCTATATTTTAGCCTGCCCTGGTTCCCTTTTTACAAAGAAGACATTCGGTCATCCAGGATGGTAAAAGAAGACATGATTTTTCACTATTGCCAGCATTATCTTCGTTGCAACCTTCAACACAAGCAAGAGTAAATATTTCTGTAGTATTGACAGTGAAATTTGAATTTGAATTTGAATCTGAGTGAAATAACACGACTGTTTTACCATACATGAATTGATTCTAGGATTCCAGATCCACAGTAATGTATCTCATTATTATTATTATTATTATTATTATTATTATCATTATTATTATTGTTATTATTATTATTATCATTATTATTATTACTAGCTCAGATACAACCGTAATTGGAAAAGCAGGATGCTATAAGCCCAAGGGCTCCAACAGAGAAAAATAGCCTAGTGAGGAAAGGAAATAAGAAGATAAATAAACTACAAGAGAAGTAATGCACAATTAAAATAAAACACTTAAAGAACAGTAACAGCATTAAAATAAATATTTCATATTTAAACTATAAAAAGAGACTTATTTCAGTCTGTTCAACATAAAAAAACTTCACTCCAAGTTTAAACTTTTGAAGATCCACCCATTCAACTACCTGATTAGGATGACCATTCCAAAACTTGATTACAACTGGAATAAATCTTCTAGAATACTGTGTAGTATTAAGCCTTAACATTATCTCACCTCTAGAATTAATGATCTGGAAAAAAAAATTCAATACGCACTCTAAAAGTAAATGACCTCAAGTAAATATTAATTCACTGCACAGTACACACCTCTATCATATCTTGGTTCTAAGATTCCGAACTTACAAGAAAAACACATTTACGACTAAGATATGTGAAATCCTATCTTTGAGAATTAAGGCCTAAACATATATAGGCCTTGGGCCTAAATCTAGATTACCTTTGTGCTTCGGCATTCTTTCAGACCATCTTCAAAAAGAAATATAGGAATTCTTTACTGATGTTATCTGCGTAGTCCAGCTAAATAACTCACTGACTATGTGATAGTTAAACCAATCACGATGGACCCAAGCCCGGATAAAAGAGAATAGATGAGTACTGCGGTAACAATTATCATTATCAAAATGCAAAAGCGTTACAGCGATTTCCAGCGAACATTTGTAATCTGGTGAGGACAGGTATGGGCCGCAATGGGCTTGAGAGCGTCAAAATAGTGTACAGTCATAACACTGAAACGAGTGATTAAAACAACAAAGAATCCATCGATAATAATAATAATAATAATAATAATAATAATAATAATAATAATAACAATAATAATAAGAAGAAGAAGAATAAGAAGAAGAAGAAGAAGAATAAGAATAATAGCAATAAGCAGAACAATAACAACAATAAGAAGAAGAATAAGAATAATAACAATAATAATAATAATAATCATAATAACAACAACAACAACAACAATAAAAATAATAATAATAATAATTAAGAAAAAGAAACACACTGACCAAAGATACTGATAAAAATAGCGTCAGAAATACGTCAAAGTACCGGCTATGGTAGCGGGACGTCCTTCAAGACTTGAGAAGAAACACTAAATAAAGCAACCATGCCTCAACTTAATTTGTTGTTCTCTTAGGATTTCCACTTATACAAGAGCTAGGAAAATAGGGTGACCATAGAGTCACCTCAAACCTTACTGTGGCCCACCTTCTCTCAACCCCCGAACCTACCGAAATGTCTCTTTCAGCATAGTACGAGATACAGACACGAGAAGAGTTCGTCTATAAAATAGGATTGGTGAATGAAATATGAGATAACTTTAAAAATAGAATGAAGAGGAATGAGTCCGAATTTTCGAAATGAAAGCCGTATTTTAATCAGGGAGATGAAAAAAATATTAGCACCAACTTAAGTTTAGCGATTCAACTGTTTTATTTGGAATATAATTC
>NW_027169922.1:0-2500 GCF_036898095.1 Palaemon carinicauda | reverse complement strand
CTCTCTCTCTCTCTCTCTCATATAATCGCAAGCTGTGATCCTCAACATTTGACTAACAACCAAGTATATGTTCACTGTTTAGGTCAACTTGAACTAATCGGAGTTACAAGGATTTTTGGATGTCTCAAAGAAGTCCATTCACGGAGACTTCATTTATTCTTAGGGAGAGAGAGAGAGAGAGAGAGAGAGAGAGAGAGTGCGCATAAGAATACAATGAAGATTTGAATCAGCGCAGAAATGAAACAAGACATTGAAGAGCTCCTCGGTTTAAGAGACAACCAAAGAAGCAGTGTCTTATGAACCTCGTTTCCTTCTCTAGAGCGCAAAACAGGAAAACGAGATACACCTTCAGCGACGGAACCGCCAACGGCATACAGGCTATTCTTCCTAACAAGAGCCTGTGCTAACATGAGACCAGACTAGGATCAACTTAACGAAAACAGCGTCAAAACAAGCCTTGATATATTTTTGTGGGTTAACCGACTATATATTCCAAAGACATAAAAAGCGAATTTGGTTTTTGAGACCCTAAATCTGAGTGGGGATACCTTAACGTGGTGAAAGGGTTTGTGTATCGCCATGATCAGCAAAGCTGTACTAGATAGGGTCACGCATAATAGGTTGGTTTGCTGTGAGCAGACTAAAGTCTCCTATCATTACCAATTCGCAGTTAGCCAGCGTGGTGATGGGAACTGGCAAACTCCAGACATGAATTGAAATGTGAGGCCTTTGTCTTGCAATGGATTTAAAACAGCTGCATTGGTTGTTGTTGTTTTTTAAAAGGCTGGTTTGTTGGCTATTGAGAAGACCAATAATTATTACCGATTTCACTTAGAAAGTGCTTAAAAGATTCAGTTACAAACACCATGATTTTCTTTCTAAGAAAACCCTCCAGATTATCGACTGGAGTCAAAGGACCAAATAGAATTAAATACAAATCACAAAATGTCATTTAATGGCACTAAATTACCACTTAAACGACCCAGAGGTATAAATTACAACTTGAGAGGTCAATGATGATGTCAAAGGTAAGGTCAAATGAAGTTTAATTAAACGTAGAAGGTAATTCATTAACACGAATCTAAACCTCGAAGGTGTTAAATTATATAATCAAATGAATAAAGATTTCACGTGAACTGACTCAGTGGTACGAGATTATAACTTGGAACGAGATTATAACTTGGGATATCAAAGCGAAGGTAGAATTATTATTATTATTATTATAAAAAAAAAAAGACATTAGTACGCAATTACAAACGAAAGGAAGCCAAGGTTAGGGCCATTAAAGTGGCGAAGAAACTCAAGTACAAGAGCATAATTTGAGGGGCTAATACACACACACACACATATATATATATATATATATATATATAATATATATATATATATATATATATATATATATATATATATATTATATATATATATATATAATATATATATATATATATAATATATATATATATATATATACTGTATAGATATATATATATCATCTCCTCCTACGCCTATTGACGCAAAGGGCCTAGGTTAGATTTTGCCAGTCGTCTCTATCATGAGATTTTAATTCAATACTTTTCCATTCCCCATCTCCTGCTTCGTGCTTCATAGTCATCAGCCATGTAGGCTTAGGTCTTCCAACTCTTCTAGTGCCTTGTGGAGCCTAGCTGAACATTTGGTGAACTAATCTCCCTTGGGGAGTGCGAAGAGCACACCCAAACCATCTCCATATAATAATATATATATATATATAATATATATATATATATATATATATAATATATATATATATATATATATATATATATATATATACACTGCGCTGCGCATACACATCTATCTACGAGTAAATTTAATTATAAACTAGAAAACGGTCAATATGTAACAGCTGTTAGCCTACGCAAACCATGTATACTTCTATGTTTAATATAAAAAAAAAATACACAATTCCGCGATAGAGGATAAAAAAAACCAAAACCATACTAAAAAAAAAATCATGCATAACCACACTTTTCCAAAACTGTAAGGCGTAACAGATTTCGAGTTACTTGTGTACCCACTAGAGGTATATAGACCTTAGTACAAAACATAAAGCATAAATGAGTGACAAACATAGGCTATCTGAACCAAGAACAAATAGTAAATTGGGTGAAAGGGCTTTTAGCTACTGTGCGCCTAGACATTATAATAAACTGCCAACTGAAATGAAGGACCTAATGGGAGCAATTGAATTTAAGAAGAAACTAAAGACATTACTTTTCACAAGATCATATGATTTGGAAGATGCTACAATCAAAGAACTGTATAAGTTATAATGAAAATGTTTCGTTAGATGAATTGATATGGACCCGCCCGAGAAGTAGTTCACTCGACTTCAGTGGAGGGTTGGATTTAAACCAAAACAAGTAAATAACATTTCCTGAACTGTAAGACACTACAGAAAGTCTTATGGTACTCCCAAAGTCTCAAATGACAAATAAGCGGGTTAGTGAGCTTGTAA
>NW_027169921.1:200000-214044 GCF_036898095.1 Palaemon carinicauda | reverse complement strand
GGTGTCCGGGTCAGTTAGGCTGAAAGGAAAGACTTGCAAAAGTATGCCGATTCCTAGCTGACCTGTGACCTAATGTGCTGATTCCTGGCTGAGCCTGTCTGGGCTCAGTGAGGTGTAAAGGCACATCATAGCGCTTATGCGCGGATCACGCTGATTCCTGGCTTACTTCTGTGACTCTGTCACGGGTTGGTTACAGTGTTAAAGGCGTATTGGAACATCCGGTTTCTGGCGAAAGTCATTTCGCCAGAAACCGGCTAGTAAACGGTTCCGTTATCTTATAGCGAGGGACTTAGAACCCCCTCAACATAAGGTTTCGGTTGTCGGGGTAGTCTCAATCTTGGGGTGATCACAAACCTCTTGATTGTTACTACTTTGATCCGCTCTGGTTTGGGGTTCCAGAGACGCTCAAGTGTTGGTGACATGTGCTCCCAACATGTGCTCGCAACACATGGAGGTGGGTGCATGGTACTGATCTTGTTGTGGACGTCCCCCCTGTCTCAAAGGTCATGACCTCATCGTGGTGAGACAGTGGCAACATGCTTCATACATGGTGTGCTTCAATACACTACAAAATTTTATAAGCATGGCTAACTATGACCATAACACCATTGGTTTAAAGTCTCCTGCTTGTACTGAAAGGGAAAAGCACCTTTAGAACTTAATGATAATATTTCCTGCGGTTGAAATAGTTTCAACATATTACATTAGTATCAATGGCTCTAAAAATGCAAAGGGGGATAATACAGGAATAGTGATACTGTACAGTAGATTAAGTGGTACTTTTTTTGTTGGTTATCTTTAGATGAAATACATTTTGCAATCTTAAGTCAAATGACTTTATAGAACTTTGGACTTGATGGTATTTAGGTAGGTCTTAATGTGTCAGGTATTTTGGGGGTAAAAAACTTGATTGCATAGAAGTATATCTTGAGGTACAAATTGCTGTATAGTGGTCAGGTTCATAGCACATTTCTGTAAGGTAATTCTGAAAGCCTGGTTAAGGTAAGTTGTGAAATATCAAAGTTTTTATATAATTATCGAATGTGTAGTAGGTTTTAGGCGCGTATAAAAAAGTAGGTTTGTTGTAAAGTGTTTGTGAATGTCTTCTGCCCCCTATGTTTTTATAAAATAGTTTATTATTTTTCAGGTTTTTGTAAGTTTGTACCTATATAATAATTTAATTATGATCATTATTCTATTTTTAAATGCTAAATAATCTATAAACTTCATACTATCTACCATAATATTTCTATGCAAATCCTCTAACAATTATATAAGTAAATACTTCGCTGATATTGACATATCTTTCTCCCTTTCAGGTAACAGGTCTGGCCTCACAAGGTAGTGTGGTTGGCAGCCATTTTGACCTTTTAACACATTTTTATTGCAAGGTAATACGATATTCTGTAAAAATTTCAACAACTATTATTTACCTACCGAAAATAAATGTTGAAAAGAGTATTGATATTTTTTTGGCCCAAAAAAACATTTAGTTTTTTTCTCATTTTAGGAAGAGATACCTTGTTGATCCTCCAACTCCCCCCCCACCCCCTTCCACCCTGGATCTTACCAAAGAGTGCTCAATTATCGTAGAATAAGTGCTTAAAATAGTTTGTTTATTTTCTTATTTAGATTTTAGGTGAATATTTTTGTGGTAATTTTTTATACTTTTTTTTTAATTTATTTGTAAAAAATGTTTATTTTGTACATAGCTTTTATCTATTCTTTTTTTTATATCAGAACATTCTTTGAATCTTTTTTTTTTATTTAAGAAGGTATTGAATTGGCTTACAAATTAATTTTTAATGAATTTGTTTGGACCGGGTTAAAATCGACCCATCAAAACCTATCTAAGGTGGTGAAATAACATTACCTATCCAGGGTTATTAAAT
The DNA here is from genome assembly GCF_036898095.1 of Palaemon carinicauda. NCBI lineage: Eukaryota > Metazoa > Arthropoda > Malacostraca > Decapoda > Palaemonidae > Palaemon > Palaemon carinicauda. The sequence goes on along the minus strand of NW_027169921.1, from coordinate 212,152 downwards.
TGTTATTTCTAATTATTATAAGATTGTTTAATTGATTTGTATAATTAATTCTAATATGAAATACTTCTTGTTGTACTGTAAGGAAACCTTAATTTTAGGAAATACAATATTCAAGTTTTAGTGATAAAATTCATATCCATTTAAGCACTTTTTGAAAAGGATGTTTATAGCACAACATTTTATTTTTGTTCTGATTTCAGTGATACCTGATTACTTAAAAGACATAGCAGCTCTTCGAATAAAAGGTATGTCAAAAAAATACTACAGTATATTATGTTAATATTAATTTACTACTTGCCATGACATCACCAATCTTCCACCAGTAACCCACAAGATCCATGCCTGCCTTCTCCCTCTGCTAGCTCGGCTGTGAAGGCTGTTGCTAGGTATCGTAAAAGGCTCCAGAGTTCGGCTGTTCAATGTTAGAAAACTAGTCACTCCTGCTGCGTGTGCTGTCTCTTCTGCTGCTTGTGATGTCTTTGCTGCTGTCCGCGCTGTCTCTGCTGCTGCCCGGGATGTGTCTCCTGCTGCAAGTTTTTAATTTTTCACTTTTTTTTTTTTTAAATTTAGCATTTTTTTTCAAGTGTTCTCGCTGGATTATCAGAACATAAGACTAGTAATTTATGGTCATTCTATGATTCTATCTTCCTAGACAGTTTGTGATGTAGGCAGGCAAACTTTCATTGATTAATAATAGAACTTTATTCAGCAGTCTTCAATATTGGCAAAGTTTTTTCAACTTTATAGGGTATTTTGATTTCAGTCTTTAATTAATGAAAAGAAAACAGGTGACTGTACTGCCCAGAGTAGCCCTTCATGGAAGAAAAGTTAAATATATTGACATAGTAGCCTAGTCCTCTGAGGAAGAAAATAGACATAAGGACCCAAAGTAGACGGTGATATATGTAAAGAAAGTATTGACAGTGATAGTCAAAAAGTAGTCCTCTATATAGAAAGGAAGCAACAGTCAAAGCAACGAATTAGATATACTGAGTTAGGTATCATTGCTAGATTATGAAGGTATGCTAATGATCAATTGCAGGAGACTTTAACCAAATCCTTTACTAACATTCTCTAAGAGTCTATATCACTTATTACTTTACTTCCCACTTTTTATCTCCAAGGTCCGGGTCAGTTAGGCTTAAAGGAAAGACTTGCAAAAGTATGCCGATTCCTAGCTGACCTCTGTGACCTAATGTGCTGATTCCTGGCTGAGCCTGTCTGGGCTCAGTGAGGTGTAAAGGCACATCATAGCGCTTATGCGCGATTCACGCTGATTCCTGGCTTACTTCTGTGACTCTGTCACGGGTTGGTTACAGTGTTAAAGGCGTGATGGTGTCCGGGTCAGTTAGGCTGAAAGGAAAGACTTGCAAAAGTATTCCGATTCCTAGCTGACCTCTGTGACCTAATGTGCTGATTCCTGGCTGAGCCTGTCTGGGCTCAGTGAGGTGTAAAGGCACATCATAGCGCTTATGCGCGATTCACGCTGATTCCTGGCTTACTTCTGTGACTCTGTCACGGGTTGGTTACAGTGTTAAAGGCGTGATGGTGTCCGGGTCAGTTAGGCTGAAAGGAAAGACTTGCAAAAGTATGCCGATTCCTAGCTGACCTGTGACCTAATGTGCTGATTCCTGGCTGAGCCTGTCTGGGCTCAGTCAGGTGTAAAGGCACATCATAGCGCTTATGCGCGGATCACGCTGATTCCTGGCTTACTTCTGTGACTCTGTCACGGGTTGGTTACAGTGTTAAAGGCGTATTGGAACATCCGGTTTCTGGCGAAAGTCATTTCGCCAGAAACCGGCTAGTAAACGGTTCCGTTATCTTATAGCGAGGGACTTAGAACCCCCTCAACATAAGGTTTCGGTTGTCGGGGTAGTCTCAATCTTGGGGTGATCACAAACCTCTTGATTGTTACTACTTTGATCCGCTCTGGTTTGGGGTTCCAGAGACGCTCAAGTGTTGGTGACATGTGCTCCCAACATGTGCTCGCAACACATGGAGGTGGGTGCATGGTACTGATCTTGTTGTGGACGTCCCCCCTGTCTCAAAGGTCATGACCTCATCGTGGTGAGACAGTGGCAACATGCTTCATACATGGTGTGCTTCAATACACTACAAAATTTTATAAGCATGGCTAACTATGACCATAACACCATTGGTTTAAAGTCTCCTGCTTGTACTGAAAGGGAAAAGCACCTTTAGAACTTAATGATAATATTTCCTGCGGTTGAAATAGTTTCAACATATTACATTAGTATCAATGGCTCTAAAAATGCAAAGGGGGATAATACAGGAATAGTGATACTGTACAGTAGATTAAGTGGTACTTTTTTTGTTGGTTATCTTTAGATGAAATACATTTTGCAATCTTAAGTCAAATGACTTTATAGAACTTTGGACTTGATGGTATTTAGGTAGGTCTTAATGTGTCAGGTATTTTGGGGGTAAAAAACTTGATTGCATAGAAGTATATCTTGAGGTACAAATTGCTGTATAGTGGTCAGGTTCATAGCACATTTCTGTAAGGTAATTCTGAAAGCCTGGTTAAGGTAAGTTGTGAAATATCAAAGTTTTTATATAATTATCGAATGTGTAGTAGGTTTTAGGCGCGTATAAAAAAGTAGGTTTGTTGTAAAGTGTTTGTGAATGTCTTCTGCCCCCTATGTTTTTATAAAATAGTTTATTATTTTTCAGGTTTTTGTAAGTTTGTACCTATATAATAATTTAATTATGATCATTATTCTATTTTTAAATGCTAAATAATCTATAAACTTCATACTATCTACCATAATATTTCTATGCAAATCCTCTAACAATTATATAAGTAAATACTTCGCTGATATTGACATATCTTTCTCCCTTTCAGGTAACAGGTCTGGCCTCACAAGGTAGTGTGGTTGGCAGCCATTTTGACCTTTTAACACATTTTTATTGCAAGGTAATACGATATTCTGTAAAAATTTCAACAACTATTATTTACCTACCGAAAATAAATGTTGAAAAGAGTATTGATATTTTTTTGGCCCAAAAAAACATTTAGTTTTTTTCTCATTTTAGGAAGAGTTACCTTGTTGATCCTCCAACTCCCCCCCCCCCCACCCCCTTCCACCCTGGATCTTACCAAAGAGTGCTCAATTATCGTAGAATAAGTGCTTAAAATAGTTTGTTTATTTTCTTATTTAGATTTTAGGTGAATATTTTTGTGGTAATTTTTTATACTTTTTTTTTTAATTTATTTGTAAAAAATGTTTATTTTGTACATAGCTTTTATCTATTCTTTTTTTTATATTAGAACATTCTTTGAATCTTTTTTTTTTTTTATTTAAGAAGGTATTGAATTGGCTTACAAATTAATTTTTAATGAATTTGTTTGGACCGGGTTAAAATCGACCCATCAAAACCTATCTAAGGTGGTGAAATAACATTACCTATCCAGGGTTATTAAATTGTTATTTCTAATTATTATAAGATTGTTTAATTGATTTGTATAATTAATTCTAATATGAAATACTTCTTGTTGTACTGTAAGGAAACCTTAATTTTAGGAAATACAATATTCAAGTTTTAGTGATAAAATTCATATCCATTTAAGCACTTTTTGAAAAGGATGTTTATAGCACAACATTTTATTTTTGTTCTGATTTCAGTGATACCTGATTACTTAAAAGACATAGCAGCTCTTCGAATAAAAGGTATGTCAAAAAAATACTACAGTATATTATGTTAATATTAATTTACTACTTGCCATGACATCACCAATCTTCCACCAGTAACCCACAAGATCCATGCCTGCCTTCTCCCTCTGCTAGCTCGGCTGTGAAGGCTGTTGCTAGGTATCGTAAAAGGCTCCAGAGTGCGGCTGTTCAATGTTAGAAAACTAGTCACTCCTGCTGCGTGTGCTGTCTCTTCTGCTGCTTGTGATGTCTTTGCTGCTGTCCGCGCTGTCTCTGCTGCTGCCCGGGATGTGTCTCCTGCTGCAAGTTTTTAATTTTTCACTTTTTTTTTTTTAAATTTAGCCTTTTTTTTCAAGTGTTCTCGCTGGATTATCAGAACATAAGACTAGTAATTTATGGTCATTCTATGATTCTATCTTCCTAGACAGTTTGTGATGTAGGCAGGCAAACTTTCATTGATTAATAATAGAACTTTATTCAGCAGTCTTCAATATTGGCAAAGTTTTTTCAACTTTATAGGGTATTTTGATTTCAGTCTTTAATTAATGAAAAGAAAACAGGTGACTGTACTGCCCAGAGTAGCCCTTCATGGAAGAAAAGTTAAATATATTGACATAGTAGCCTAGTCCTCTGAGGAAGAAAATAGACATAAGGACCCAAAGTAGACGGTGATATATGTAAAGAAAGTATTGACAGTGATAGTCAAAAAGTAGTCCTCTATATAGAAAGGAAGCAACAGTCAAAGCAACGAATTAGATATACTGAGTTAGGTATCATTGCTAGATTATGAAGGTATGCTAATGATCAATTGCAGGAGACTTTAACCAAATCCTTTACTAACATTCTCTAAGAGTCTATATCACTTATTACTTTACTTCCCACTTTTTATCTCCAAGGTCCGGGTCAGTTAGGCTTAAAGGAAAGACTTGCAAAAGTATGCCGATTCCTAGCTGACCTCTGTGACCTAATGTGCTGATTCCTGGCTGAGCCTGTCTGGGCTCAGTGAGGTGTAAAGGCACATCATAGCGCTTATGCGCGATTCACGCTGATTCCTGGCTTACTTCTGTGACTCTGTCACGGGTTGGTTACAGTGTTAAAGGCGTGATGGTGTCCGGGTCAGTTAGGCTGAAAGGAAAGACTTGCAAAAGTATTCCGATTCCTAGCTGACCTCTGTGACCTAATGTGCTGATTCCTGGCTGAGCCTGTCTGGGCTCAGTGAGGTGTAAAGGCACATCATAGCGCTTATGCGCGATTCACGCTGATTCCTGGCTTACTTCTGTGACTCTGTCACGGGTTGGTTACAGTGTTAAAGGCGTGATGGTGTCCGGGTCAGTTAGGCTGAAAGGAAAGACTTGCAAAAGTATGCCGATTCCTAGCTGACCTGTGACCTAATGTGCTGATTCCTGGCTGAGCCTGTCTGGGCTCAGTGAGGTGTAAAGGCACATCATAGCGCTTATGCGCGGATCACGCTGATTCCTGGCTTACTTCTGTGACTCTGTCACGGGTTGGTTACAGTGTTAAAGGCGTATTGGAACATCCGGTTTCTGGCGAAAGTCATTTCGCCAGAAACCGGCTAGTAAACGGTTCCGTTATCTTATAGCGAGGGACTTAGAACCCCCTCAAAATAAGGTTTCGGTTGTCGGGGTAGTCTCAATCTTGGGGTGATCACAAACCTCTTGATTGTTACTACTTTGATCCGCTCTGGTTTGGGGTTCCAGAGACGCTCAAGTGTTGGTGACATGTGCTCCCAACATGTGCTCGCAACACATGGAGGTGGGTGCATGGTACTGATCTTGTTGTGGACGTCCCCCCTGTCTCAAAGGTCATGACCTCATCGTGGTGAGACAGTGGCAACATGCTTCATACATGGTGTGCTTCAATACACTACAAAATTTTATAAGCATGGCTAACTATGACCATAACACCATTGGTTTAAAGTCTCCTGCTTGTACTGAAAGGGAAAAGCACCTTTAGAACTTAATGATAATATTTCCTGCGGTTGAAATAGTTTCAACATATTACATTAGTATCAATAGCTCTAAAAATGCAAAGGGGGATAATACAGGAATAGTGATACTGTACAGTAGATTAAGTGGTACTTTTTTTGTTGGTTATCTTTAGATGAAATACATTTTGCAATCTTAAGTCAAATGACTTTATAGAACTTTGGACTTGATGGTATTTAGGTAGGTCTTAATGTGTCAGGTATTTTGGGGGTAAAAAACTTGATTGCATAGAAGTATATCTTGAGGTACAAATTGCTGTATAGTGGTCAGGTTCATAGCACATTTCTGTAAGGTAATTCTGAAAGCCTGGTTAAGGTAAGTTGTGAAATATCAAAGTTTTTATATAATTATCGAATGTGTAGTAGGTTTTAGGCGCGTATAAAAAAGTAGGTTTGTTGTAAAGTGTTTGTGAATGTCTTCTGCCCCCTATGTTTTTATAAAATAGTTTATTATTTTTCAGGTTTTTGTAAGTTTGTACCTATATAATAATTTAATTATGATCATTATTCTATTTTTAAATGCTAAATAATCTATAAACTTCATACTATCTACCATAATATTTCTATGCAAATCCTCTAACAATTATATAAGTAAATACTTCGCTGATATTGACATATCTTTCTCCCTTTCAGGTAACAGGTCTGGCCTCACAAGGTAGTGTGGTTGGCAGCCATTTTGACCTTTTAACACATTTTTATTGCAAGGTAATACGATATTCTGTAAAAATTTCAACAACTATTATTTACCTACCGAAAATAAATGTTGAAAAGAGTATTGATATTTTTTTGGCCCAAAAAAACATTTAGTTTTTTTCTCATTTTAGGAAGAGATACCTTGTTGATCCTCCAACTCCCCCCCCCCCACCCCCTTCCACCCTGGATCTTACCAAAGAGTGCTCAATTATCGTAGAATAAGTGCTTAAAATAGTTTGTTTATTTTCTTATTTAGATTTTAGGTGAATATTTTTGTGGTAATTTTTTATACTTTTTTTTTTAATTTATTTGTAAAAAATGTTTATTTTGTACATAGCTTTTATCTATTCTTTTTTTTATATTAGAACATTCTTTGAATCTTTTTTTTTTTTATTTAAGAAGGTATTGAATTGGCTTACAAATTAATTTTTAATGAATTTGTTTGGACCGGGTTAAAATCGACCCATCAAAACCTATCTAAGGTGGTGAAATAACATTACCTATCCAGGGTTATTAAATTGTTATTTCTAATTATTATAAGATTGTTTAATTGATTTGTATAATTAATTCTAATATGAAATACTTCTTGTTGTACTGTAAGGAAACCTTAATTTTAGGAAATACAATATTCAAGTTTTAGTGATAAAATTCATATCCATTTAAGCACTTTTTGAAAAGGATGTTTATAGCACAACATTTTATTTTTGTTCTGATTTCAGTGATACCTGATTACTTAAAAGACATAGCAGCTCTTCGAATAAAAGGTATGTCAAAAAAATACTACAGTATATTATGTTAATATTAATTTACTACTTGCCATGACATCACCAATCTTCCACCAGTAACCCACAAGATCCATGCCTGCCTTCTCCCTCTGCTAGCTCGGCTGTGAAGGCTGTTGCTAGGTATCGTAAAAGGCTCCAGAGTGCGGCTGTTCAATGTTAGAAAACTAGTCACTCCTGCTGCGTGTGCTGTCTCTTCTGCTGCTTGTGATGTCTTTGCTGCTGTCCGCGCTGTCTCTGCTGCTGCCCGGGATGTGTCTCCTGCTGCAAGTTTTTAATTTTTCACTTTTTTTTTTTTTTAAATTTAGCATTTTTTTTCAAGTGTTCTCGCTGGATTATCAGAACATAAGACTAGTAATTTATGGTCATTCTATGATTCTATCTTCCTAGACAGTTTGTGATGTAGGCAGGCAAACTTTCATTGATTAATAATAGAACTTTATTCAGCAGTCTTCAATATTGGCAAAGTTTTTTCAACTTTATAGGGTATTTTGATTTCAGTCTTTAATTAATGAAAAGAAAACAGGTGACTGTACTGCCCAGAGTAGCCCTTCATGGAAGAAAAGTTAAATATATTGACATAGTAGCCTAGTCCTCTGAGGAAGAAAATAGACATAAGGACCCAAAGTAGACGGTGATATATGTAAAGAAAGTATTGACAGTGATAGTCAAAAAGTAGTCCTCTATATAGAAAGGAAGCAACAGTCAAAGCAACGAATTAGATATACTGAGTTAGGTATCATTGCTAGATTATGAAGGTATGCTAATGATCAATTGCAGGAGACCTTAACCAAATCCTTTACTAACATTCTCTAAGAGTCTATATCACTTATTACTTTACTTCCCACTTTTTATCTCCAAGGTCCGGGTCAGTTAGGCTTAAAGGAAAGACTTGCAAAAGTATGCCGATTCCTAGCTGACCTCTGTGACCTAATGTGCTGATTCCTGGCTGAGCCTGTCTGGGCTCAGTGAGGTGTAAAGGCACATCATAGCGCTTATGCGCGATTCACGCTGATTCCTGGCTTACTTCTGTGACTCTGTCACGGGTTGGTTACAGTGTTAAAGGCGTGATGGTGTCCGGGTCAGTTAGGCTGAAAGGAAAGACTTGCAAAAGTATGCCGATTCCTAGCTGACCTGTGACCTAATGTGCTGATTCCTGGCTGAGCCTGTCTGGGCTCAGTGAGGTGTAAAGGCACATCATAGCGCTTATGCGCGATTCACGCTGATTCCTGGCTTACTTCTGTGACTCTGTCACGGGTTGGTTACAGTGTTAAAGGCGTGATGGTGTCCGGGTCAGTTAGGCTGAAAGGAAAGACTTGCAAAAGTATGCCGATTCCTAGCTGACCTGTGACCTAATGTGCTGATTCCTGGCTGAGCCTGTCTGGGCTCAGTGAGGTGTAAAGGCACATCATAGCGCTTATGCGCGGATCACGCTGATTCCTGGCTTACTTCTGTGACTCTGTCACGGGTTGGTTACAGTGTTAAAGGCGTATTGGAACATCCGGTTTCTGGCGAAAGTCATTTCGCCAGAAACCGGCTAGTAAACGGTTCCGTTATCTTATAGCGAGGGACTTAGAACCCCCTCAACATAAGGTTTCGGTTGTCGGGGTAGTCTCAATCTTGGGGTGATCACAAACCTCTTGATTGTTACTACTTTGATCCGCTCTGGTTTGGGGTTCCAGAGACGCTCAAGTGTTGGTGACATGTGCTCCCAACATGTGCTCGCAACACATGGAGGTGGGTGCATGGTACTGATCTTGTTGTGGACGTCCCCCCTGTCTCAAAGGTCATGACCTCATCGTGGTGAGACAGTGGCAACATGCTTCATACATGGTGTGCTTCAATACACTACAAAATTTTATAAGCATGGCTAACTATGACCATAACACCATTGGTTTAAAGTCTCCTGCTTGTACTGAAAGGGAAAAGCACCTTTAGAACTTAATGATAATATTTCCTGCGGTTGAAATAGTTTCAACATATTACATTAGTATCAATGGCTCTAAAAATGCAAAGGGGGATAATACAGGAATAGTGATACAGTAGATTAAGTGGTACTTTTTTTGTTGGTTATCTTTAGATGAAATACATTTTGCAATCTTAAGTCAAATGACTTTATAGAACTTTGGACTTGATGGTATTTAGGTAGGTCTTAATGTGTCAGGTATTTTGGGGGTAAAAAACTTGATTGCATAGAAGTATATCTTGAGGTACAAATTGCTGTATAGTGGTCAGGTTCATAGCACATTTCTGTAAGGTAATTCTGAAAGCCTGGTTAAGGTAAGTTGTGAAATATCAAAGTTTTTATATAATTATCGAATGTGTAGTAGGTTTTAGGCGCGTATAAAAAAGTAGGTTTGTTGTAAAGTGTTTGTGAATGTCTTCTGCCCCCTATGTTTTTATAAAATAGTTTATTATTTTTCAGGTTTTTGTAAGTTTGTACCAATATAATAATTTAATTATGATCATTATTCTATTTTTAAATGCTAAATAATCTATAAACTTCATACTATCTACCATAATATTTCTATGCAAATCCTCTAACAATTATATAAGTAAATACTTCGCTGATATTGACATATCTTTCTCCCTTTCAGGTAACAGGTCTGGCCTCACAAGGTAGTGTGGTTGGCAGCCATTTTGACCTTTTAACACATTTTTATTGCAAGGTAATACGATATTCTGTAAAAATTTCAACAACTATTATTTACCTACCGAAAATAAATGTTGAAAAGAGTATTGATATTTTTTTGGCCCCAAAAAACATTTAGTTTTTTCTCATTTTAGGAAGAGATACCTTGTTGATCCTCCAACTCCCCCCCCCCACCCCCTTCCACCCTGGATCTTACCAAAGAGTGCTCAATTATCGTAGAATAAGTGCTTAAAATAGTTTCAGTTTATTTTCTTATTTAGATTTTAGGTGAATATTTTTGTGGTAATTTTTTATACTTTTTTTTTAATTTATTTGTAAAAAATGTTTATTTTGTACATAGCTTTTATCTATTCTTTTTTTTATATTAGAACATTCTTTGAATCTTTTTTTTTTATTGAAGAAGGTATTGAATTGGCTTACAAATTAATTTTTAATGAATTTGTTTGGACCGGGTTAAAATCGACCCACCAAAACCTATCCAAGGTGGTGAAATAACATTACCTATCCAGGGTTATTAAATTGTTATTTCTAATTATTATAAGATTGTTTAACTGATTAATATAATTAATTCTAATATGAAATACTTCTTGCTGTACTGTAAGGAAACCTTAATTTTAGGAAATACAATATTCAAGTTTTACTGATAAAATTCATATCCATTTAAGCACTTTTTGAAAAGGATGTTTATGGCACAACAATTTATTTTTGTTCTGATTTCAGAGTGATACCTGATTACTTAAGACATAGCAGCTCTTCGAATAAAAGGTATGTCAAAAAAATACTACAGTATATTATGTTAATATTAATTTACTACTTGCCATGACTAGCATAAAGATAGAAAGTCAAGCCTATTGCATCATTACTTGTTGGGGTCGCGTAGGTTTTACCCTCGGAAAAAAAATATTTAAATCTTCCAGGAATATGCCACCATTAACGCCACTATCCTTTGATAAGATTTTTCATTATTGCTATTGTAAATTCTTAATTTTCAACTTTTTGTCAAAATGATAATGTAAAGTACCCTTGACAGAAAATGCTAAGAAAGCTTCTGCCTGGATCATATCTGTAATTAATTTCAATACTACTCTTCCCTTTGAAATGACAAATGCTGTTGAAGCCTTAACATCTTTAATGTTCTGTTTCAGATGAGAAATGTTACCTTTGATGACATTGGTCCACGATAGTACTTGGAATGAACATTAAAAGAATGAGACCTGTTTCTTGGCCTTAGAGAAGACTTGGCAGAAAACTACTATTGGGAAAAGTTTTGTAACTTGGGTCATGGATGTCGGGAGCGGAATGATTGCACCCAAGTATGACAGTTGCTTGCATCACATTATTGCCTACTCCTATAAACAAGGCCGTACAGATATTATTATGAGGTTCTGTCCGAACTCTTCAGAAGTTGCTGTACCTCTGATTAATATCGTCCGCCCTAAGACTGATGCCAGTGGACAGATCATAGACGTGCCTTTGAAGCTATCAAAGTTTTGTCTTGAAGTCTTCGTTTTGAAGGAATCTGAATCGGACAAGCTGTTTATCAAAGGAGAAGCTAGTGATGTGGCTGAAGGAGCAGTTTTGATGCGGACCAGTGACGATAATGTACTACTGTACACCAGATTTCTTATTTAAATAAAGTGAAGCCGCCTCAGTTCCTAGAGTACAGTGGAAAAGGAAGCTTGGGCTCTCCTTCATGCTCTTGAAAAATATTGATTCGTATAAAAATCATCTAATTATTTCATATATATAAAATTAATAGATAATCCATCTCTTGTATAGTTTTTTTTTTTACCGTAATCCATTGCCTTTTGTAAGTGAAATTAAAAAAAAACTTCAAAATTAACTCTATGGGCCTTGGTCCTGCAGCAGTATAACATTGGGGTATTGCATATCAAAGGCAATATTAAACCTCATTGCCGACATCCCTCCCAAATGTTGACTTTTGCTTCTGTATACAAAAATTCTAGTCTATTAGTTTGTTATTTGGATGTACATGTTGTCTCCCCTTAAGGGGAGGGACAAGTTAAGATGCATCATGATATTTGTCTCTTTGTGTTCAATATGTACTTTAATGAAATTTATGTAATTGTATTGAACTGTTATTGTTTGCATTTTGTTATTGCTGCTATACTTTAATAGTTTTAAGTTGTTGGTTTTTTTTTTTTTTTTTTTTAAGAGTAGATCCACAGAGTCTGTGTAACTGTAAAGGTTAAATTCAATTATCTCCAAGTATTTCGTAATTTGCTCCCACAGGAATTGGTTTTTATGTCATTACTTTATTTGATTAGGAGTTATGCATCAAGTTTTCTGATGTGGTGATTTGAATATTTAAAGATAAACCTAGA
>NW_027169921.1:62500-195000 GCF_036898095.1 Palaemon carinicauda | reverse complement strand
ATGGAATATATATTTAATACGAAATTATTCGAATCATTAAACAATAGATATATTCATGAGCAATCTAGAAAAGGCAGAAGTTGCTAACAGTTTTTAAAAATTTAGATTTTTACCAGTTTCTATCTTAAGAATTTAATATATTAGGGTTGGGAATGAAAGTAGACACGATTTCTATAATATACGTTGTAAATTTCATTTATCATATTGAGCAGGTCTTGCACAAAATACCTTTGCATAATTCACTAAGTTGAGATTTATTTTTAGCATAATTGGTTATGTTTGCTCTCAGTAGGTGTCCATACCATCACTGTGTCCATGAATTTCTTAAATTAAAAGTCTTAAATAGAAAATAAACATCTATAAATCATTAGATACAATAAACAGCTCGTATTTCAAAATATTCAAAATCAACATTATATAAAACAATTGGATGAACTTTTCTGCATTATCTAATTTAGTTTTTTCCCTATTAGAAAATCGTCTGCAGCACAAATCTAGATTTGTTTAATGTTTTAGGTTAAACATATCACTTTCTAGTGTTGAATATTCATTATTTATTAATTGTAATTAATTATAAGATAATGTAATCCATTTATAGGACTAGAAAAGCAGTCCTTAAACAGAATAAGGAAACGCTTGTCAGTCAACTTTCTTGTTACTGTTCATAATTAAGTTATAAAATATAATTCCACTTTTACTGTACTGTCCATGGTGTATAAAAAATTTAGTTTTATTTTAGAGAGTTTTATTTTATAATTCACACGAGCAAATCGTAGATACGAAAATATATAATATTTTTTCTCGAAATTCTCGAAGTCACTAAATCAGTGTTGCCAGACATGGGAATTTATCCCTAGATTTGGGGATTTTTGATGTCTGGTGGAGATATTCTGTACCAATTTCTACGAAGAAGAAACAAAGATGAGTAAACCTTTATATTGTTGCAATTAGTTTTCTTGCAATTATATGAAGTATAGGATTAATTTCTGTATTATTAAAGCCTACAGGATAGGAAGAAAATATATTTGTGGAAATTGGAGATTTTTTTATCATGAGTTTTCGGGGATTTTTAGACTAACCTATCTGGCAACACTGCAGTGATGCACCAAGTGAGTTCCAATTCCAAGATGGCGACTTTGTTTTGGTTTTGGGAAGGCCACTCTTCTGGTCCTCCGTACTAACCTTCTAAGATAAATTAAATGTAAGTTATTTCATATTTATCATTATATCATATACACAACATCCCTTATGCTAAATGCCTTTTTATGCAGTGATTATTACCAAAGTGTGGCCATGTGACCATGTCAAGACTTAGCAATGAAGCCACAAAATTGTATTGCCATTGTAAAATTTTCTTATTTTACGAAAATTGCTTTGGATTTTGTGCCAAGGTGAGGTATAAACAAAGGGCCACTCCGAATTTAACCTGTTATTTATATTATGCAACCTATGTGGACATATTAACCATATTTTTTTAATGAAAATTATTTTGTAGTTTTAACTTGTGTTCTGATATCTCCCACCCTACGTATCCTAGTAGTAATGGGGTCCAACTTCGGTCCCTTGGTGGGAATGTGTTGACAGCGAAAATGAAAAATAGAATAGGTGAAGATAGGGGCTGAATTTAACGAAACAACAAGAAAACTTAACACTAAATTATGTTTCGTGTTACTCTTAAAATATTTTATTTTTCCTAGTTTCCTTTCCTCGCTGGGCTGTTTTCCCTGTTGGGCTCCTCCTGGGCTTGTAGCGTCCTGCTTTTCCAACTGGGGTTGTGGCTTGGCAAGTAATATTTGTTTTGACGTTGTTACTGCTTTTAGAATGATTTTTTGTTAATTTGTTCTCATATTTATTTCCTTATTTTCTTTCCTCACTGGGCTATTTTTCCTTAATTGAGCCCTTGGGTTCATAGCATCTTGCTTTTCCAACTAGGGTTGTATCGTGGCTAGTGATGATAATAAGGTGAACCAACCCCTACCGAGTCACTGCGTCCTAGGTAGCTCTATTGAGGACCGTTTTCTATGTACCAATTCAGAATGGTCTGCTTCGCTTACATAACATTTTAATGCTCATTTGTTCCGGGCAGTGTTACTTCGTTGTACCATTGGGCAGGTAATGAGGTCCACTATTTAAAGCATTCAGGGTGTATGTATGATGACTGTCATGCCCCATAACTCCCTTATTTTCACCCCCCTTTTGTTAAGAATAGTTTTTATTATAAAATAATCTGTTTTAATGTTAGTTTTCTCTATATTTTAATTGTTCCTATTTTTTATAGTTTATTTCCATAGATCATTTCCTCACTGCGCTATTTTTCCCTGTTGGAGTCCTTGGGCTTATGGCTGGGTTTTCCTATTAATATAGTGTTCACTTATCATGGGCTTTTACCCACATCCCCCTCTAAAAGAAAGTCTTATTGAATCTTTTTTTCATAAATTATTCTATTTGGGCTGTACAGACTCTTGTGGAATTTTGTGTAAAAAGCGAACAAATACCGCTGTGAATTTTTTTATATTTAAGATAGCAAAATTTTTATGAAGCTTTAAAATAAATTTATCTAAATGAAAGTATGTTCGGAACCTCAATTTGGGTACCTCGCTAAATAGGCGTTACGTTGTGGTCTTACGGTGATTTAACTGAGGCTAAGTATTCCTCTTTAAAATGTATAGGTACACTAGGTTAAGAAATTTCACATCCTCGGAGACACCTGTTATCTTGACAAAACCTTAGGTTGATTACTTTCACAGATGCCGATATGTATTTCAATATAAGTCATTAGATAACATCGTCGCTGGCTACGACTAACAAATCTGAGTAAGTGTAAAGGTTGGATAGAATAGAAACCAAGGGTTTCCTGTTATAGAGATTAGACGTTGTCAGGTTTCGTCCAAAGGAAAAGGGTAAAGTTAAGTAGGTGAATTAATTTTGGTATTGTTGTGTATTACAGGGCAATGTAACCTAGGAAAAAAATTACTTTTTCTTATAGAAAAAATTACGCTTTTCGAAAAACACACTTTCCCGTCGCAAATGAATAGTTTCAGAAACATATATATTATTATTATTATTATTATTATTATTATCATTATTATTATTAAATGCTAAGCTACAACCCTAGTTGGAAAAGCAGGATGCTATAAGCCCTTGGGCCTCAACAGGGAAAATAGCTCAGTGAGGAAAGGAAACAAGGAAAAATAAAATATTTTAAGAATAGTAACAACACTAAAATGAATATTTCCTATATAAACAATAAAAACTTCAACAAAACAAGAGAAAGAGAAACTAGATAGAACAGTGTGCCTGAGTGTAACCTCAAGCAAGAGAACTTTAACCCAAGACAGTGGAAGGCCATGGTACAGAGCCTATAGCACTACCCAAGACTAGAGAACAATGGTTTGATTTTGGAGTGTCCTCCTAGAAGAGCTGTTTACCATAGCTAAAGAGTCTCTTCTACCCTTACCAAGAGGAAAGTAGCCACTGAACAATTACATTGCCGTAGTTAACCCCTAGGGTGAAGCAGAATTGTTTAGTAATCTCAGTGTTGTCAGGTGTATGTGGACAGAGGAGAATCTGTAAAGAATAGGCCAGACTATTCGGTGTCTGTAGGCAAAGGGAAAGAACCGTAACCAGAGAGAAAGATCCAATATGGTACTGTCTGGCCAGTCAAAGGACCCCCTAACTCTCTAGAGGTAGTATCTATATATCTATATCCTACAATAATGGGTGACCCCCAGTGGGAACTCGGGGTTTTGGGTGGGGAAACTATATATAATCGTAAAACAGGCCTTTTCTTCTCTATACATTACCTTCTTGAATGTATAATATACAGAGGAAAATACAAAACATTATAACTGGATAAACTTTGGAGGCGCCGTTGCAAAGACTATGTCTCACAAAAAAATACAGTAACCAGTGCTGCCAACGTGTAATATAGATCAAATGTTAACGTATCATGCTAACATTAGCAGTGTTTTTCATTTAATTTTTCTCATTCTACTTGCCCGTTGTAGACGCTCTTGTATGTACATTTGGACATAGCAGGTTTCGACTTTCTGCGCAAAAACCCCGCCTCCCTGCGCAGAGACTTTTCCCCCACCAATAGGATTTCTTCTTCTCTAATCGTGAAATGTAACTGTTCGTCTCTCTACCAGCTCTGTTCAAGTCTATTACTCGATTAGTTATGTAATACCCTCGTATACATATTACGTTTGACCCCAGTATTATTTGTTTTATTATCCAATACCTTATAAAATCACCTCTTTTTTTTTTTTTTTTTATATACCCATCAAATATTATTTATCATACATTCCATTTTATCTTCATACATTACTTTTATACATTTTATTACCTTGTCACTCCCATATTTCACATAAATACTTGGTGGACAAGTTTCCCATTCTGTTCATTCATGTTTACTCTGTAGACTCCGTTGCTTTTCCGTTAACCAATCACGAACCCATATGTATGTGAAGTTTACACGGGGGGGTTAAAATTTCCCAACCCCCACCTTCCAACAAGCCCTTTTCCGTGGAAACCTTTGCCCAAGTCACGTCGTTGTTAGTTCAAGTGTCGTCTTTTGCGTATTTTACGATCTAAGTATTAGAAAATTGTAACGTCTTCAGTAATACATACTTGAAACTATTTTGGTGTATTCCAATGTTGATAATTTTCTTAATTCACGTAATGTAATATACCAACTTTTACAGTGTTCCAAGTGCAGTTCTAATCTAAGGCAAAACAGTTAAGACACCACAGTCTCGGTCACAATACCCCTGTGACCCCTAAGTTACGTCGTCACGGTCATAATAGTAAGTCATTAATTTCTTTTAACTTTAATGTGTTAGTTTTATTATATTTTGTTAGAGTGCAAAGCTCAGCATTACCAATTGCCAATGCATACGAGGGTGATGTTTTATTTTCATGCGAGCCAATGGTGAAACAAGAACCATTATATATATTGTTATCGTAACAGTACTAACGTTACCGTAACGTGAGTGAAGTGATATATAGGTCATTACATTGGGTTTGTGACCTGGGAACCCCTAGGGTAGGTTAGGTGGGTTTGTTAGGTTCTGTGCCCTTTTTGTACTTTTTTATATATTGTGTAAAGGGTATATGGAGAAATTCTTTAAAATATACATGATGATAATACCGTATCATTGCTAACGTTAGTAATGGCACCGCAACGTTAGTAATGGCACCGCAACGTTGGTAACGCTGTCTATCACCGTAACGTTGGGTATCATTGGTAACATTGCTAATGTTATCGTTCGCAGTACATACGTGGTGACACCGAATTTGACAAGTGCTTATATTTAAAAATTTTAACACAACATAAATGACAACAGTGATTATATTTAACCATTTCAACAGAACATATATGTTTTCCTGTAGAAAATAACGTGATTTAACCGGCTTTCACCTTGATTTCATCCGTAATAACAGCAACCAGTTCGGCAACTTAAAGTTAGTTGAATTGGTTGATCTGTTTGTTTGCGGTTGAAATGAAGGTCAAATTCGGTTAAATCACGTTATTTACCACAGGAAAACTTATGTTTTCTGTTCGAAATCACACCCTGTAATACAATACAAATTTACCCAACCCCCTAATGCTAAGAAGTTTTTTTTTTTTTTTTTTTTTTTTTTTTTTTTTTACAAAAAGATCTGTTAGTTACTTTTCTCAATATATTTTAATTGATCATAACTATTTGTATAGTTTATTTTCTGTAATCCTTTCCTCATTGGACTATTTTTCCCTGTTGGAGCCCTTGGCCTTGTGGCAGAGTTTTCTTATTGATAGACTTATGGGCTCACATACCCCTTGAAAAAAAAATCGTATTGGATCCTTTTCATAAATAATTATATTGTGCTGTACAGACTCCTGTTGACGTTTGTGTAAAAAGCGAACAAATACAGCTGTAATTTTTTTATATTTAAGATAGCAAATTTTTTACGAAGCTTTAAAATAAATTTATCTAAATGAAAGTGTGTTCGGAACCTCAATTTGGGTACCTCGCAAAATAGGCGTTACGCTGTGGTCTTACCGTGATTTAACTCAAGTCAAGTACTGTATTCCTCTTTAAAACGTGTAAATACAGTAGGTTAACCCTTTTACCCCCAAAGGATGTACTGGTACGTTTCACAAAACTCATCCCTTTACCCCCATGGACGTACCGGTACGTCCTTGCAAAAAAAATACTATATATATTTTTTTTTCATATTTTTGATAATTTTGAGAAAATTCAGGCATTTTCCAATAGAATGAGACCAACCTGACCTCTCTATGACAAAAAATTAAGGCTATTAGAGCAATTTAAAAAAAGATATATACTGCAAAATGTACTGGGAAAAAAATAACCCCCTGGGAGTTAAGGGTTGGAAATTTCCAAATAGCCTGGGGTTAAAACGGGTAAGAAATTTCACATCCTTGGAGGCGCCTGTTATCTTGACAAAACCTTAGGTTGAATAGTTTCACAGATGCTGATATATATTTCAATATAAGTAATTAGATAACATCGTCGCTGGCTACGATTAACAAATTTGAGTAAGTGTAAAGGTTGAATAGAATAGAAACAAAGGTTTTCCTGTTATACAGATTAGACGTCAGGTTTCGTCCAAAGGAAAAGGGTAAGTTTAAGTAGGTGAATTAATTTTTTCAAGTGAAATCGGGTTTCCAGGAAAAATATGATAGGAGGATATTGTTAAGCATGAACAATGATTTAAGGGGTCAATAAAAGTACTTGAGTACTGTGGGCTACATACTAAGTTTAATTGTCTGTGAACAGTCCACAGGCTAAACTGATGGCCCTTGAAATTTTGAAAGTATTGTCTTTATGTTAAAAATATGCCATAAAAAGAAAAAATGGTAAAAAAATCCTGGAATAAATGTTGCCAGGCATTTACTGTTTTAAAAACAGATATATTGACCTGAAGGACAATATTACAGTCACCAATCCGTAAAAGATAATAAAAAAGTAAGGTAGCAATTCTGGTCAACTGTATTTTACTGAAATATGGCTGAGAATAGTAAATTTTTCGTAGAATTTCCAATTAAAATTACGGGTTTTAGTGTACTTTTAAGTATTGTAACTATATAAAATTTTAAAAAATCAACTTGACAAATTTTAATATGTAAGGATAACTTTCCATGGTATCTAATAACAGTTCCTTAATCTGTACCCTTCATCGTCTTTGTGAGTTATTTCAGAAGTAGGTTTGATAAGGGTGTCATGCTAATTTTATATTTATTTCAAAGTGACATAACTGCTTGTTTGACATAGCAAGAATCAAGATGAAACCATTAGGTTCACTACATGTTTTATTGAACCATTTAATGCCTACATTTTCAAAGTGTCTTACATGGTAAAAAGTTAACCTTGTGTAACAAATTTATTTAGTCATAGTCTTAGTCTGTTTTTCATCATTTTAACCATCAGTTGCTTCTTTATAAGGTAAGGTATCTGGTGTCAGTTCCTGTATCATCCGGAGAGATGCACACCTGAATGTTAGGGCAAGCCCAACGCACTGTGGTGCCCAGCCCAAGTAAATGGATTAAACTCTTGGTCCCTGCCTGGTATCAATCTGCCGCCATGTGAATGCTAGGCCACCAAGTTACCGAAGTACTAGCCTGGAGGTAAGTTATTGATGTAGCTCTTGAGGAACTTATCACTTTCATTGAATAATTTTCTTGTAGTTTCCATTGGTAATTACTATATGCAACTGTGGATTAGCCAAAATTAGTCTGGTTGAATGATTTGTACCTTATAACTTGTCATGGTGCTGTTACAGTCACACACTGTAGGCTACAATAGTGGAGCCTTTGTGAAATTCTGTTGGCTATAAAGTTATGTATGCTAAGTACTACATGTTTTGAAAGCCATCATGTACCCTTTTTGGGGGGGGGGGGTGTTTGTAGATTTTTGTTGTCAAATGTTGTTACTGGTGAATATGGGAAATGTTCCAGAAAATGTTATGGCTATCAAGCCTGGATTGAGTCCTACTATATCAAGGCTGAGTTCTTGTGAGAAGTGCAATTCTGTATTACACAGCATAGTTAAATGATTAGGGAAAGACACAAATGTTTACCCAAATTTTATGATTCTTGTGATATTTATCTCTACCAGTGAAGTTGAAAGGCGGTTATGCTTCTGCCCCTGTATGTTTGTTTGTTTGTTCGTGAACAGCTTCCTGGCCACAATATTAATCGAAGAATAATGAAACCTGCAGGGATTGTTATGTAAAAAACTGGAAATGATTCGGTTTTGGATGGTCAGGGTCACTGTCGAGTAAAATGTCCAATTCATGTAATCAACCATAACTTTGGACATCGTTATCACAGAGACTTCAAACTTGGTTTATAAGTGTATGAAACTCCACGCCAATTAATACATGTTAATGTCAAGGTTGCGAAATAAGCTGCCAAGGGGGAGGTCGGCGTTCTTATTGAGTGTCCCTCTAGTTAGTCATTGAGATAAGTAGTTCAAAATTGTCAGTTTGCTACTTTCTTGACGCTTCCTAAAGCAACTGCAGTGTTCCCCCTCATATTTGCCTGGCTGTTGAGTGACCTTAGGCCAGAATGGCCAGCCGTATGGCCCAAATTCTCTAAAAGCTAATGCCGTGCTTTTGCATGAGTTTCATACCATAGGGTAAAGTGCAAATGATCAACAGTAGGAAAGGTTTATTTGTTATCGAAAATATTTCCAATGAATTACAGACTTAATTTAAATCAAGATATTTATAACCTGATACCTCCGAAGGAATTAAGTCTTCCTATACTTGGGGCTTGAATATGGCCATTTAACTAATGCTCCTGTTGCGTCAAACATTAACAATTGAACATATTTTATGTGGATGTATGAAAAAGTGGTGTCATGTATTGATCTTAAATCACTTAGATCTTTTTTTATTATATTATTACTTGCTATGCTACAACCCTAGTTGGAAAAGCAGAATGCTATGAGCTCCAACAGTGAAAAAAGCCCAGTGAGGAAAGAAAACCAGGAAAAATAAAATATCCAAAGAACACTAACATTAAAATAAATACTTGCTTTATATACTATAAAAACTTTAACAAAACAAGAGGAAGAGAAACGAGATAGAAAAGTGTGCCCGAGTGTACCCTCAAGCAAGAGAACTCTAACCCAAGACAGTGGAAGACCATGGTACAGAGGCTATGGCACTACCCAATACTAGAGAACAATGGTTTGATTTTGGAGTGTCCTTCTCCTAGAAGAGCTGCTTACCATAGCTAAAGCCACTGGACAATTACATTGCAGTAGTTAACCCCTTTGGTGAAGAAGAATTGTTTGGTAATCTCAGTGTTGTCAAGTGAATGAGGACAGGCGAATCTGTAAACAATAGGCCAGACTATTCGGTGTATGTGTAGGCAAAGGGAAAGAACCGTTACCAGAGAGAAGGATCCAATGCAGTACTGTCTGGCCAGTCAATGGACCCCATAACACACTAGCAGTAGTATCTCAACGGGCGACTGGTGCCACCCTGGCCAACCTACTACCTACCAATTATAACTTATGATTCCTTTATTTTCTCTTCATGTAAAAACAAACATCCAAACCAGCCTCGTACGAACTAATATATTGGAATCGGTATAACATTAGATTTAGTTATTTTCTCTACTCAAGAACAAACCCCAAAATTAGTCCTGTACAAGCCATAGATTGGATTCAATAGTTTGGTTGAACTTTTTAAACTACCAGACATTTATTTACGACTACTTTCAACCAGGTAGAAAGAGTAGAAGACTTTAGCTGTGGTAAGCCGCTCTTGTAGGAGAAGGACACGCCAATATTAAACCATTGCCGCAAGGGTAGAAGAGACTTTACCTATGGGAAGCAGCTCTTATAGAAAACACTCCAATATTAAATCATTGTTCTCTAGTCCTTGGTGGGGCCATAGCCTCTTTATCATGGTCTTCCACTGTCTTGGGTTAGAGTTTTCTTTCTTGAAGGTGCACTCAGGTGCACTATTCATTTTTCATTAATTTTTTTCCTCACTGGGCTATTTTCGAGTTGGAGCCCTTGGGCTTATAGCATCCTGTTTTTCCAACTAGGGTTGTAGCTTAGCTATTAATAATATGGTGCATTGCTCCCAGCATCCAATTTTTGCCTCTCCCCGGCGTACCCAGGTCATCTGGTATAGTTGATTTAAAGAGGGAAGACAGTATTAGAAAGGAAATGAGGAAGTGGGTAACCTAAAGTCAATTTGTTTTAATGAGGTGCAATTGCACCAACTCGCAGCGGTGCCCTTTTAGCTTGGAAAAGTTTCCTGAGCACTGATTGGTTAGAATTATCTTGTCCAACCAATCAGCAATCAGGAAACATTTCCGAGCTAAAATAGCACCGCTGCGAGTGGGTGCAAATCTGTCTCGCTAAAAAAAATTGGTTATAGATCAGATTTTTTATTTGTGATGAACACAACGTTGGTTGAATTGAGTATTGAATTTAATATTAAAGAAATGCAATGTATAGAGCAATATAATTGTTTAATCCATCTAAAAAATGAATTTTCAATATTAAACTTACCCGATAATCATGTAGCTGTCAACTCCGTTGCCCGACAGAATTCTATGGAGGGATACGCCAGCTATCACAATACTAGAAGGGGGTGTACTTACCAGCGCCACCTGTGGCCAGGTACTCAAGTACTTCTTGTTGACACCTCCTCAATTATTCCTCTGTCGTGCTTCCGGCAAGACGTTCTGGGATACGCTTATGTTCTTGGAGTATTTTCACGACTTTGGTGAAGTATTTCTCTTTGATTTCGGCTGTCGCTTTACTGGAAACTTCTATATTAGCTTAGTTAGCTTTTGGAATTAATTTGATTTATTATGGTGACGAAGAGAGTATGAACTCTCGTTCACCTTTCAATGGCCGACCCTTCCCTTAGACGGAAGTGTTGGTTTCTAAGAGAGTATAGACTCTCTTTCTTAATTTTGCTTAACATTGAGCCCGTCATTTCGGTTTTACCTGTTAACATATTATGCTATTTCCGCCACAGAGTTTGAAAGAATTTCTTTGATAGTCTCGTACTTTTTCAATGTTGAACTAACGTTTTGTTTTGTCTCTGCAGTTGTTGACGTTCAGAACGTTCAACTTGCACTCTATCGTTACGATAGAGAAAGAATGTTCACGGTTTCACATTGCAGTAAGAGTAACCGTGTCTAGCGTTTTGTTCATTCTTTCTTAACTTAATGGTTTTGATCCTAATAAAGGAACTTTTCATTTTGGGAAATATTTCAGTTTTTTCCTTTAACAATAATATGTTTTAACGATATATATATGATTGGGCTCTTCTCTCAGGTTCTAAGTCAAGAGAGAGAGAGAGAGAGAGAGATAGAGACGGAGGGAGAAAGAGGATAAACGTTTCACTCAAGCCTGCCAGGCGTACGAGTATCGTCGTTATCGTTTTTGCTCTTCTCCCTAGTCTCTTTAGGGGAAGAAACTAAACGTTTCTAGAGTGATCTAGTGTTTAGTCTCTTTCCAGCCACTGAATTATCTTTCATTAGATTTTTCTGTTACATTGTAATTCTGTTTTCGCAATTACTAACTTTTGAGAAAGGATAGAATTGCGTGTTTCAGGTACAAACCACTTAAAGTTTCGAGTTCAGTGAAATAAGTGCAAACAGAAAATCAAAGTGATAAGTGATTAGCGCAAAGTGTGTCAGTGTTGTGCGTGAGGGTACTTCTGTGCGCGCCAGTCGTTCTCCCAGTCCGGGACCTCTTGCAAGCTCCCAAGCCCAGGGGAGAAGCAATGTCGAAGGACAAAAGGGTTCGGCAGGCCTTGATCGGCGCACAGAAGTATCCTCGGTGGTTGTGGGCGTGTCTTACCGAGACCGTCACTCCCACCCGCAGACGATTGAGCCCTTATTTTGCTCGTCTGCAGAAGAGATTTAGGGGAGAAAATAAAGGCAGAGTAACGCTGGTCTCAGGTCTCAAGACCTCTTAAACGTAAAGTCCAGACCTATGCCAGACGTACGAAGTTAAAGTTCAACAACCCGGATGCAGTCATTGGGTTAGCTCTGACTCTCCTCAGTCATCAGTTGAATACACTCCGCCTAAGAGGAGTAAGGTTCTGCCGCAGCAGATCTCTGCTGTTAAGGCTTTACCTCAGCAGACCTTAGTGTCTGCCGACCCCAAGTTGACTCTACTGCAGTCCATGCAGTCACAACTTTCGGTCTTGATGCGTGAGTGTCGGGCTGAGAGTGTTGCGCCTCCGCCTCCGCCTACACTCCCCCCGCCTATGTTCGCTCCGCCTGATCGCAGTACCACCTGCCAGGCGTACGATGTTGTGGACTCTACTACAGTCCATGCAAGCACAGCTTTCGGACTTGATGCGTGAGTGTCGGGCTGAGAGTGTTGCTCCTCCGCCTCCGCCTACACTCCCTCCGCCTACACTCGCTCCGCCTGATCGCAGTACCACCTGCCAGGCGTACGATGTTGTGGACTCTACTACAGTCCATGCAAGCACAGCTTTCGGACTTGATGCGTGAGTGTCGGGCTGAGAGTGTTGCTCCTCCGCCTCCGCCTACACTCCCTCCGCCTACACTCGCTCCGCCTGATCGCAGTACCACCTGCCAGGCGTACGATGTTGTGGACTCTACTACAGTCCATGCAAGCACAGCTTTCGGACTTGATGCGTGAGTGTCGGGCTGAGAGTGTTGCTCCTCCGCCTCCGCCTACACTCCCTCCGCCTACGCTCGCTCCGCCTGATCGCACTACCACCTGCCAGGCGTACGATGTTGAGCCACGTGCTGAGTTTGCTGTTCCCTGTGGTGTTCAGCCTCCGCCTTCCTTAAGGCAACCTTTACAATGGGATCAGGAGGATTATACCTCTCTTCCTCCGCCTCCACTTGCTGCTCCACCAGTGGTGCAACACTCGGTTGAGGTACAACAACCTCTCCCGTCCATGAGTCAGTCTCCTCAGCTCTCGCTGCAGCGAGCTCAACCCTCCACAAGGCAAGCACCACAACACCTTAGCCTTGCGCCTCAGGAGCCTCAGCTTGCGAGACATTTACCTTGTTCTGCGCAGCCTCTTCCTCATCGCGCTCCGCTCACACCACAGGAACTGGAACTTGCTACTCCGCTTCCGCCAACCGCTCAGCAAGCGCAACCCTTGGGTTCAACCACTCATGCTAGGAGTCAGCCTCCTCCACCCATGCGCCTTCCTTCTGCTTGTCTTTTATTCAGCCTTTGCAGACTGAGCCTCAGGTGTTCCCTCAACAGAGTCTTGAAGAGGAAACCACAACTATTGTTGTTCCAGCTCGTTCTGACTCTGCTGTTCAGCATACCTTACCTCCATTTTCAAACCATGGCAAAAATATGAATCATGAGTTATGAATGTAAGGTAAACATTATGTTGATTTTTAAACCCCATGCAAGCATGCATAAAGCACTCTAGCACTGGTCATGGAATTTCTGAGAAATGTTTAACGCCATGCACACGCTCTGCTTTCCTTACAGCAGGCTCTGCTTACAGCAGGCTCTGCTTACAGCAGGCTCTGCTTACAGCAGGCTCTGCTTACTACATGCTCTGCTTACAGCATGCTCTGCATACAGCATGCTCTGCATTCAGCGTGCTCTGCATACAACATGCTCTGCATACAACATGCTCTGCATACAGCATGCTCTGCATTCAGCATGCTCTGCATACAACATGCTCTACTAGTCTGCTGCTTTTGCACCAGTGAACCCTCACTCAGAGAACTTAGCTTTTCTAGGATAAGGTCCCTGTAGATGAGAAAGTTCTTTTCTCCCTCCTTCTGATATTCCCTTGAGGACTCTGTCATTTGGAGGGAGCCTTTAGCTGCATAACCTCTTATGGACTTTTATTTAAGCATAACATGCTTCCAGGGAAGTTAATGGTTCCACTTCAGTCGCTAATCCCGTCTGTTACCACACCTGCTCCCATAGACCTTGAGCTGTGTTGCATGACATGCAGTCCAAGCTTAGTCCTTGTTAGAGGATTTTTTTGTTTACGGAGTCATTGTGTCACGGGGAAGACGTTCAACAACCAACAGAAGTGACTTGTTGTGACGCAGTGCGGCAACCTCAGCAACCCGTTAAGGAGTTGTCTGTACGACCCAGACAGTCTAGACAGATTCGGGTTGTCACTGTACTTCCTCGCTTGCCCATGATTGACGGTTCACAGACTGTGCAGCAGTATCATGATCTTGTGTCCGGCTCCGTCAGACGACTGGCTTTTAAGAGCTCCCACAAGTCGTCGCTGTCTGGAGATTTTCAAATGGACTATGGATCTGACCAAGGAACTGGGCCTCCTGGTCAATTTTGAGGAGTCTCAGCTCGTTCCATCCCAGACCATTGTCTCCTTGGGTATGGATCTTCAGAGTCGAGCTTTTCGGACTTTTCCGTCGGCCCCAAGGATCTTCCAAGCCCTAGAATGCATCCAGAGCATGCTGAGAAGGAACCGATGCTCAGTCAGGTAGTGGATGAGTCTAACAGGGACACTTTCATCTCTGGCCCTGTTCATCGTGTTAGGGAGACTCCACCTTCCCCCCCTTCAGTATCATCTAGCTGCTCACTGGATAAAGGACATGACGCTAGAGACGGTCTTAGTTCCTGTTTCCGAAGAGAGGAGGTCTTCTCTCGCGTGGTGTAAGAACAGCTTTCTTCTCAAGGAAGTCTACCTTTGGCTGTTCAGAAACACGACCGCCGTCTCCTCTCGGACGCATCAGACATGGGCTGGGGTGCGACTTTGGACGGACAGGAATGCTCGGGAACATGGAATCAGGAGCAAAGGACACTTCACATCATTTGCAAGAAGTTGTTGGCGGTTATTCTGGCCTTGATAAACTTCAAGTCCCTCCAGCTTAACAAAGTGGTGGAGGTAGACTCTGACAACACCACAGCCCTGGCTTACATCTTCAAGCAGGGAGGGACTCTTTCGTGGAAGTTGTTCTAGATCGCAAGGGACCTACTCATCTGGTCTTAAGATCGAAAGCTAACTGGTAACGAGGTTCATTCAGGGCGGTATGAATGTCATGGCAGTTCACCTCAGACGGAAGGGTCAGGTCATCCCCACAGAGTGGACCCTTCTCAAGAATGTTTGCAACAGACTTTGGGCCCTGTGGGGTCAGCCAACCATAGATCTGTTCACTACCTCGATAACCTAGAGACTCCTGTTGTATTGTTCTCCGATTCCAGACCCAGCAGCAGTTCACGTGGATGCTTTTCTGCTGGATTGGTTCCACCTCGACCTGTATGCATTCCCGCCGTTCAAGATTGTCAACAGGGTACTTCAGAAGTTCTCCTCTCACAAGGGACACGGCTGACGTTGGTTGGCTCCGCTCTGGTCCGCGAGAGAATGGTTCTTAGAGGTACTGCATGGCTGGTCGACATTCCCAGGACTCTTCCTCTAGGAGTGAACCTTCTAAGTCTACCTCACGTTAAGAAGGTACACCCAATCCTCCACGCTCTTCGTCTGACTGCCTTCAGACTTTCGAAACACTCTCAAGAGCTAGGGGCTTTTCGAAGGAGGCAGCCAGAGCGATTGCCAAAGCAAGGAGAACATCCACTCTCAGAATCTATCAGTCTCAAGGGGAAGTCTTCCGTAGCTGGTACAAGACCAATGCAGTTTCCTCAACCAGTACCACTGTAACCCAGATTGCTGACTTCCTGTTATATCTAAGGAAAGTAAGATCCCTTTCAGCTCCTACGATCAAGGGTTACAGAAGTATGTTGGCAGCGGTTTTCCGCCACAGAGGCTTGGATCTTTCCACCAACAAAGATCTACAGGACCTCCCTAGGTCTTTTGAGACCTCAAAGGAACGTCGGTTGTCCACTCCAGGCTGGAATCTAGACGTGGTCCTAAGGTTCCTTATGTCATCAAGATTTGAACCTCTCCAATCAGCCTCTTTTTAGGACCTCACATTAAAAACTCTTTTCCTCGTGTGCTTGACAACAGCTAAAAGAGTAAGTGAGATCCACGCCTTCAGCAGGATCATTGTTTTCACATCTGAAACGGCTACATGTTCCTTGCAGCTCGGTTTTTGCTAAACGAGCTTCCTTCACGTCCTTGGCCTAAGTCGTTCGAGATCCCAAGCCTGTCCAACTTGGTGGGGAATGATCTGAAGAGAGTACTTTGCCCAGTTAGAGCTCTTAGGTACTATCTAAAAAGGTCTTAACCTTTACAAGGACAATCAGAAGCCTTATAGTGTGCTATCAAGAAACCTTCTTTTCCAAGTTCTAAGAACTCAGTTTCTTACTATTCAGGCTTCTGATTAGAGAAACACATTCTCATCTGAAGGAAGAAGACCTTGCTTTGCTGAAGGTAAGGACACATGAAGTGGGAGCTGTGGCTACTTCAGTGGCCTTCAAACAGAACCATTCTCTGCAGAGTGTTATGGATGCAACCTATTGGAGAAGCAAGTCAGTGTTCGCATCATTCTTTCTCAAAGATGTCCAGTCTCTTTACGAGTACTGCTACACCCTGGGATCATTCGTAGCAACGAATGCAGTAGTAGGCGAGGGCTCAGCCACTACATTCCCATAATCCCATAACCTTTTAACCTTTCTCTTGAATACTTTTTATGGGTTGTACGGTCGGCTAAGAAGCCTTCCACATCCTTGTTGATTTGGCGGGTGGTCAATTCTTTCTTGAGAAGCGCCGAGGTTAAAGGTTGTGATGAGGTCCTTTAGTATGGGTTGCAGCCCTGTATACTTTAGCACCTTTGGGATGATTCAGCCTCCAAGAGGAACGCTGCGCTCAGTAAGGAAGACGAACTTAAAAAAGAGGCAGAGTAACGGTTCAATTCGACTTCCTTACCAGGTACTTATTATTTCATTGTTATTTGAGATAACTGTTATATGAAATATGGGATACTTAGCTATCCTTTAATCTTGTACACTGGTTTTCACCCACCCCCCTGGGTGTGAATCAGCTACATGATTATCGGGTAAGTTTAATATTGAAAAATGTTATTTTCATTAGTAAAATAAATTTTTGAATATACTTACCCGATAATCATGATTTAATTGACCCTCCCTTCCTCCCCATAGAGAACCAGTGGGACCGAGGAATAATTGAGGAGGTGTCAACAAGAAGTACTTGAGTACCTGGCCACAGGTGGCGCTGGTAAGTACACCCCCTTCTAGTATTGTGATAGCTGGCGTATCCCTCCATAGAATTCTGTCGGGCAACGGAGTTGACAGCTACATGATTATCGGGTAAGTATATTCAAAAATTTATTTTACTAATGAAAATAACATATTAATAGATTTTTATTGTATCATATTTCTTTGATTTCTGAATAAGACAAAAAAAAATTATATTTTTTAATGCAAATTGTCTGTGAAGTGTATAGAGTCCAATAGATTTAAAAGGTATTATGAGGACTTGACTTTGAATTGTCCTGAGGCATTCATTGAGGTCACCTTTAGTAACAGACCCATAATTTCAACAGCAGTTTCAGCTCCGACCTCAGTGAAGGGTAACAGAAAGGTCATGATCGACTACTAGGTTGAGTTATAAAAGGGACAAACTGGTTTTTCAATCCTAATACCTGATATGTTGGCCTAGTATCATAACAAGATAGAGCTTCTGTATTTGTTATTAATATACAGAAGGTGCTCAACTTAATGAACAAACATTCAGAGATAGACAATTTCCAACTGAAATCATAAATTTTAGATGGTGTCAAAAGTTCATCAGGAAATACAGTAATAAAAAGAATATTTCTTTACTTTTGCAGCTGAAAATTGTAGGCATGTGAGTTGAGTGAATCTTACATTTGGCCAAAATTTAACAATTTGAATTATCATCAGCTTTTTGGAACCTGTTACATTTGTAAATTGAGGACATTCTCTACTATTTTACAGGCCCAAGATTGAAAGATAGTATAGGAGAAGGATAAGGTTATTTTTTATACAACTGTGTTCAACTATATTAATACTGCAATTTAAAACTAATGACTTACTGTATATGAATTTTGCAGATGGAATCTTTCAACTATGAGGGTGGATTCTTTACTAACCATTTTGTCCAATAACTCAATGATGACCACAATTAGAGGCCCATATATATACTGGGGTTCATACCAGCATTAGCAAGATGATGATGTCACGCCAAAATACAGGTGGAGAAGAATTGCCCGTGTAAGTAATAGAGAAATTTTCAGTAGTCTTATCCTAGGGATCCTTTCTCTCGTACCAGATTCCAGAGATAAACTAGGAAAGCTTTTCCAATAGGGCCTGTTGTTTAGCTAGTAAAAATGATGTGTTTGATGTTGGAAATAGTTAAGCCTATGTGTGGGTTTTGGAACAGGGCAACTTGTTCTGGATGTTTGGAAATATACAGACCAGTATAATTTCGACAAGGTACAGTTGCTAATAATTCGCAAAACCTTGAGGGGTTTGGAACAGTTGCATAAGAGAGACCTTTTTGATTTCATATTTGGGTAGACTTTACTGAACCTCGACATCGCCATCACTGCCTGCTTTTAGTGTGGGATTCAGAAATAGAGTTTTTGAAGGAATTTAAACACAAATTTTCCATTAAATTTGTGTCGGTACTTTCCGAAGTTCATGAGCATCACCCACCCTCCTCTCAGTGCTGTGTTGGAAAAGTTCCTTAAGCTATAGAGAGATTTTCAGGTTGGAATAAGTAATGAGAAGGTTAGTGATGCATTCACCCAAGTAACCTCCTGATAGGGCAGCATCTTCGCATGGCTGGGAGCTGTAAACACGTCGGCATATAACAAGAGCATCACCCACAGAAAATTTTATATAAAGTTTGGAATTTTGGGCTTTCACTTCAATAGGGGGGGAACAGCACTGAACTTCGTTCAAATACAATATCTTTTAACCAAGATACTGTTTCTTTGGAACCAGACAAAAGACCGACTCCTTGTTGAACCTTCCCATGATTAGATACCAGTTTGTTAAAAGAAAAAAAGGGGGGGGGGTTCAAAGAAAGCACAATAACTTAGAGTAATACCCCACTTTAGCTCAGTTTGATGTGTGTCTTTCGATTTTGTCGCTTTTCCTCAAGTGTTGAATATGAACACATTACTTCTGTTCCTACATTGTAAATGAACGATGATTACTGTACTTCACATGGAAGCTTACAGTATTAATGTAGGTTTTTCCGTAACTGGAATACAAACCACGCTATTTAATAGGGGTATTACTTTCTGGGTAGTTGAAATGACGAGTCATTAATTTTTAACGAGGGTTAACTACCCACACCGCTAGTTAGCGGGGGGTTAGGGAGGGTAGCTTGCTACCTCTCCCCCTCACACACCTGTGATTGAGCTCACTTTGCTTTCGGCTCGGATGTTGAACGGTCGTTGCCGCTCTTCATCCTCGCCGACTTTTGGCGGCCATTAACCCCATTTTGTTTTCTCACTTTCTCTTAAAGTGTGTGTGAAGTTGACTTCTGCGACCATGCGCACCTGCCCTGAACTCTCCGGCCGCCCTTGTGGAACATGTATGTCGGCGGTTGAGACTGATCCTCACGCCCTTTGTCCTTCCTGCAGAGGTCAACGGTGGGATAGTGTTAACAAGTGCAGGGAGTGGTCTTCCTCCCAGTGGGAGAGGTTTGCGCGACGGCGGAAGAAGAAGTCCAAGCAGGATGTTTCTCCTTCGAAGGAAGAAAAACCCACGGCCTCTTCTTCCGTCGCCCAACCCTCCTCCGAAGCTCCTATACGTTCGGTCTCTTACGAGAGACTGTCAAGTAGTAGTGTAGACCAAGTTATTATTGACCAACCCTGGGTCTCGAGAGGTGATGTTGCTTCCCCTAGCGAAGCAGCCCCACCTCTCTCCCATGGTGAGGCCTTGTCACTAACTTCCCTTTTTCAGATGGGTTCGCCCTCCAAGGAAGCCCTACTGCAGTTCATCCGCATGGGTGCTTCTGTTAAGCAATTATCGTCACCGTCAGAGGTAGATCCCCCGACTTTTGTCTACGTTGTTGTGTCGAAGGTGTCTCATGCGGCGTCATCCATCTCCTCTGCCACTCCAAACTCCACAGCTGTAGCTGCCGACTTGGTTTCCCTCGTTCCTGACCATCCTACGAGGGGGAAACTTAAGTTCAACGTCGGTCTCTCCTGCAAGTGTTTCTTCCCCTCGGGGGAGTTCACTTATAGAGACTCCCCTTCGGAGTACTGCTGATGGTCAGCTTGCTGATCCAACAGCCCCCGGAGGGTGCATCCGTCGAAATACTCGCCTTCCTCTTCGCCTTAGAAGTCTCCCTTCGAGGCGCCTATTTGGTTCAACGTCATCACTGCAGTCCCCTGAAGAGGAGCCCCGGTCAGACCTGCATACATCATCCATCACTGCACCTGCAACCAGTCTTGTGACTTCGGTCCTGGACCTCTCTGCAGATAGTTTGCGATCTCCTTCAGTGGATGGTCGTCCTAACAAAGGACACGTCGACCATCCGTCCTCCAGACCTGCCGACCTTCCATCACCATTCCTGTCGCCTGTAGAGCCCACTGTAGTTCCACCTAAGAGCGCAGCTGCGCACCATCACACTCGCCCTGCGCACCACACGCCCAGACCTTCAGCGCCCACCAGCTGATCATCACTCTACAGTGCTTCGGCGTGCCCATCAACCTGCTCGCCTTCACAGACGGCAGCAGCCTCACACGCTTACGGGCTAACATTCACCGACACGTCGGTGCTCTCCTGCACGCTACATGCCCACGCGCCCACGATCACCTTCGCGCACACGCCCAGGGTCACCCACGCGCCAGCACACCACAGCGCACTTGCGCTCTCCTGTGCATACACGCCTACAATCTCCTGCGCGCCAACGCTCGCCCACGCGCCAGCACTCTCCTGCGTGCCAACGCTCTCCTATGCGCCAGCGCCCTCCCCCGCGCCAACGCTCTCCTACGCGCCAACATGTGCGCCCTTCATCACTCGCTCGCCAACCAGCGCGGCAAATACCTGCGCTCCATCACTCTCCAGTGCAAAAGTCTGTAGGTGAGACGACAACCACATTGCCGCCCTCACCTACGCGCCAACTTTCATCAGCGCGCCACCATGTGCCCACACGCCAACTCTGCACGCCACCATGTGCCCGCGCGCCAACGCTCTCCTACGGACGTGCGCCAACACACTCCTGCGCACCCACGCGTGCTCCAAGATTCTCCCACGCTCGCTCCAACTTTCTCCTGCGCGCGAACACGCGCACCAACAGGCACGAGCACGGATGTGTCATCCGGCAAGGTCGCCATCACCTGATTCCCCTCCCCGCAAACGCATTCCAACGCGCACTGCGGGAGAAGGGAGACACTTTCAAGCAGAGGGGTTCAGGATTTCTAAACTGCTGTCTAAGGCAGACCCACCTATTACAGTGATTCCTTGTAGGGAACCTTCTGTCCCTTTCCCTTCAGGGAATGAGTCTGACAGTGCATCCGTCAGCCAGCAGCCCTGGTTCAGTGCCTTAGTCAGAGCCGTAACAGGCTTTCAAGCCTGTCCTGTCTGATCGCTCATCAGAGCGACCCATAGCTCTAGATCTAAGGCACGGAACCATGGCTTCCTCTACCCCTTTGAAGAGGAAAAGAGGAGTTTCTGACGCGATCACTTCCCCGAGGGCGAAGCTGACTCCATGCAGACCATCGAGACAAGTTCCTCCTGTTTCTCAGAGAGAGACTCCATCCCTGTCGGACGAAGACCTCCCGTCACCAAGGGAACCGCGCGTGGAGAGAGACTCCTCTATCGCACCAATGGAGGAAACCTCTCCACGCCAAGAGTTCCCCGCAATCTGAGATCAGGAGGGACATGCCACAAAGATCATAGATGTTGGAGTCTTGCCTCCTTCCTCGGAAGGAATCCAAAGACACTAAAACACTGCCAAAGTCCTCCACTAGGGCTAGAATGGAGACTGCCAGCCACTCAGGGAATGTCCGCTATTCACCCCAAGAAGAGCCTTTGGGGATAGGAGACTTTGCTGCAAGTCCTACAGCAGGAGACCACCAAGAGTCAGAGCATGCATTCTGGCAGGTTCTGACTCTAATGAGGGTTCTCAATGGGTTTTCCGACCCAGAGATACCACCTCGACAGGGCAAAGACACGGTCTTAGACCGCGTCTTTGGTACTCAGAATCCCTCAAAGACCAGTGCAGCCCTGCCCTGGTCTCAAGGGTTGAAGAGTACCAGGGATAAGATCTCCCTACAGCTCTCTGACTTTTCCTCCTCCAACTGTGCCGGTACCACGAACAAGCTCCTCCCACCTCGCGAACAGCAGAGTACTGTACAGTACTTCAAGATCCTGGAGGAACCCAGTTCAGCTCTTCCTCTTCACCACACTCTGGAAGAGCTAACCAGGGGAATCCCTCTTGAGAGGCTCCAACCGGGAGGTCTCGTTCTCGACAACCTAGATCCTTAATCAGGTGGTCAACAAGTATGCTATGCAAGCTACTTCGTGGCTGGACATCTGGTTAGGGACCTTGGGTATCCTGATACGGTCCAAGGATTTTTCCAAGGAACATACTAGGAAAGCTATGGAAACCTTCCTTCTCTCAGGCACTCGCACGATCGAGTTTCTTGCCCACCAAGTCTTGAACTTGTGGGCAAACGCCATCTTGAAACGTCGAGATACAGTGTCTGAGAGGTTCCACCAGAATGTCCCTATCGTCGAGATAAACAGGCTCAGACATTCCTCCCTAGAGGGGTCCCATCTGTTTGAGCTTAAGGATGTGGAACTTGCTGCTGAGAGGTGGAGTCTCCTCCATAAGGCTTTAACACCCCAACAGTCCCGTCCAACCAAGACCGTAACGACGACGAAAACAGCAACGAAGACTGTGATGTCTAAGCCTTTTCTTGTCAAGGACAGGAAAGGTAAAAAGTCCTCCAGGGGAAGAAAGAATCCTAGAGGGAGCAGCCGAGGCCGCAAACGCTAGGATAGGCATTCCCCCTGCATTTTCACCACGGAGGGTGATGCTTACAAAGTTGCTCAGACAGGTGGAAGCAACTTGGGGGCAATTCCTGGACAATCTCCTTGATCCGTCTAGGTCTGCGTCCTGTTCATAACATCTCTACCTCCCCTACCTCCCCTACCTCCCCTGACCAGGAATCCAGTGCCATGGGATCACCAAGGGGGCAAGCCCTTCGAGCAGAAGTCCAGATTCTGTTGAAGAAGGGCGCTCTCCAAGAGGTCCTCGATGGATCCCCAGGCTTCTTCAGTCGACTCTTTCTTGTAAGAAAGGCCTCTGGAACCTGGAGACCAGTCATCGACCTGTCAGCCCTGAACAAGTTTGTCAAACAAACTCCGTTCAGCATGGAGACGGCAGACACGGTCAGACTAGGAGTAAGACCGCAAGACTTGATGTATACGCTGGACTTAAGATTCAGCCTAGACAACAGAAAGTACCAGTTCAAGGTGCTGTGCTTTGGTCTTTCCACAGCACCACAAGTTTTCATCAGAGTGTTTACCCTAGTATCATCTTGGGCACACAGGATTGACATCCGTCTCTTCCGTTATCTGGACGACTGGCTGATCCTAGCGGACTCGGTGTCGACCCTTCTTCAACACCGAGACAAACTTCTGAGACTTTGCCAGTATCTAGGGATCATGGTAAATCTCGAAAAGTGTTCTCTACTCAGAGACTGGTATACTTAGGCATGATCATAGACACCAATCTCAACAAAGCCTTCCCATCAGGCGACAGGATAACAAGGCTTAGAAAGGCCACAAGACCTTTTCTCAGACGAGAAGAACTTCCGGCCTATTCGTGGTTACGTCTCCTTGGTCACATTTCATCGTTGGCCCGTCTAGTTCCCAATGGTCGCCTCAGGATGAGATCCCTCCAGTGGCGACTCAAGTCCCGGTGGAATCAATCCCACGAATCCTCGGACATCCAGATCCCCATGGGACCTGCGGAACTGACAGACCTCTAGTGACAGACGAGAATCTACAAAAAGGGGTGGACCTTCCTGTCCCCCCCCCCACGGATTTGATGCTGTTCTGGGACGCTTCTAAAAAAAGGGTAGGGGCCCCACGTGCTGCACCACACGACCTCAGGCCTCTGGTCAGAGTCAGAAAAGTACCTCCACATAAATGTCCTAGAGATGAAGGCCATCTTTTTTGGCCCTTCAACAGTTCCAACAGTTTCTGGCAAGCCACTCATTGGTGGTGATGAGCGACAACACCACAGTAGTGGCTTACATCAACAAGTGAGGAGGTACTTTTTCGCAGCAGCTCTCCCATCTAGCAGTAGAGATACTGAGATGGGCCGAAATCCACTCGATACCACTATCGGCACGCTTCATTCCAGGCAAAAGGAATGTGCTCGCCCTCAACCTGAGCAGAGCATCTTATATAGTGAGTACCGAGTGGTCTTTGGATCATATAGTAGCCAACAAAGTCCTGACTTTTTCTCCGACTCTGGATCTTTTCGCAACGGCCCTGAACCTCAAGCTCACGCTGTACTGTTCCCCAGTCCCAGACCCCAGGCTCTCTGGCAAGATGCTTACCAACAACGGTCGGACAACATCGACGTTTACGCCTTTTTCCTCGTTCTGTCTGAGGAGGAGGGTACTCAACAAGAGCAGAACATTGGTCAATCTTTCAATGACTCATAGCTCAGCTATGGCATCACGCAGAATGGTTCCCGGACCTTCTGCAACTCCTAATGGAGCCACCAAGAGAACTCCCTCCACGACACAATCTACTCAAACAACCACACACCAACATCTTCCACAAATCCGTAGCGCGACTTCATGCCTGGAGACTATCCAGCATCTTCTCTCTGAGAGAGGATTTTCGCAACAAGTTGTGATTTGGATGTCTGGCCATCTGCGGAAATCATCAGCAGCAGTCTTCCAGGCAAAGTGGAAAGTCTTCTGTGGTTGGTGTGGAACGGGTATCTCTCCACTCGATGCCACTATTCCAGCAATAGGGAAGTTCCTCGTGTATTTGCGTGAAGAAATGCGCCTATCAGTCTCGGCAGTGAAAGGCTATCGCTCAGCCTTAAGCCTCGCCTTCAGACTGAAGGGAATTGACATTTCTTCATCGCTAAAACTTTCTCTACTCATACGGAGTTAAGAACTTACCTGCCCTCAGTCAGAAGTGAGACCTCCCCCATGGAACGTGGTTCGAGTTCTCGGGTCTCTTAAGAGACCTCCTTATGAACTATTACGCCAGGCAACAGATCGCCAACTGACTTGAAAGACGGTGTTCCTGCTAGCTTTGGCCTCGGCCAAGCGAGTCGGTGAACTTCACAGTCTCTCATACCACATCGCCCATTCAAGGGATGGGGAGAGGTAACGTCCAGCTTCGTCCCTGAGTTTATTGCTAAGACTCGGAACCTGGGAGTAGCGGATCATCGATTCGACTCCCTCCGGATTTCTAGTCACCATACCGTAACAGATGACCCAGACCATCTCTTACTATGCCCCGTAAAGAGCTTGAGGCTGTACCTCAAGAGAAATGCCGCAGCCCGTCCTCATGTGCCAGCACTACTCGTCGGCACAGGAAGGACTAAGAGGAGGGTCACCAAGAACACCATCTCAGCATGGATTCGCAGGGTCATTGACCTTGCACTGAATCCAGACCCTCCTCTGTCACATCCCCCCAGAGCATATGATGTCAGCGGCATTGCTACGTCCCTGGCCTTCATAAGAAATTATTCAGTGACGCAGGTTCTTCAAGCTGGGGTGTGGAAACGTCATAACACGTTCACATCCCACTACATGCAAGACGTGACCCACAGGAGAGACTATATGTTTTCTATCGGTCCTGTGGTGGCTGCACAAGAGTTAGTTTAAAACCTCAAGCTCCTTATTGGACAAGTAGCAGAAGGTTGAGGGTATTGTTACCAAGTTTTAGTCTGCATGAATAAAAAGGTTTGACTGGCCCTTATTCTTTTATCAACATCCTCTCTCTTGGTGAAAGCAGCATCCTGGGTTCTCTGCATAGCTGACCTCAAACCACTGCGGGTAAACCATGCTCCCTTGTGTACCTAATATTAAGATTAATACCAACGTACCCTGACGAGGTGGTATTGGGAAAGTCCTAATGCACAGTTATCCATTTAAGAACTTCGGTACAACTTTCTAGGACAAGTCACACTTCTTCATACCTTCACACACAGCTTGCGTAGGCCGCAGACCTTACGTAGCAAGGTTTTAGCGAGGTGCAGGGGCTCCTTATTTCTTGAGTGCTAACACACAGATAAGGAGCCCCCGGGCAAAGCCAAAAAGCCAGACTGGCACGGACGTCCACCCTTCCTAATGGGTGAGTCATCCCTATTAAATAGCGTGGTTTGTATTCCAGTTACGGAACAAATGACATTCGTAGATTATTTGTATTTTTCCTAACTATACAAACCTTAGCTATTTAACCAAACTTACCCGCCAGCCCTATCCTTATTGAAGTCCTACCTGCAAGCAAAGTGAGCTCAATCACAGATGTGTGAGGGGGGAGCGGTAGCAAGCTACCCTCCCTACCCTCGCTAACTAGCGGTGTGGGTAGTTAACCCTCGTTAAGAATTAATGGCTCGTCATTTCAGCTACGCTGAAAGTAATACCCCTATTAAATAGCCAAGGTTTGTATAGTTAGGAAAAATACAAATTATCTACAAATTTGTCATTTTAATTTGCTCCTGCCGTACCACAGGACGTTGGCAGCACTCCCGGACATGTAATTTTGTAGTTTAACATGTTAAGAATTAGCCCAAAGAATATCGAGGTCTAAGTCAGTAACTGGCCAGTGGAAGTGTCGGGCTACAACATCAATGAAGGGTTAACAGAAATGTCATTATTGTATAGTGTGTGTGTTATAAAGTATACATACAATGCCTGCTTTTGTGGCCCCATATCATAAGATGGGACTTCCTTGTACATTATATTCTTAATACTGTATACTATTTAAAAGGCTAAGATAGGAAGTATAGGCGAGTGGTATTTATTTATAAGAATGCATTTATCTGTATTACTAATACTGTACAATTTAAAACTAAAATAATTTAAATCTTTCAGATGGATGCCTGCAGAACATGGAGGAGGACGATGATGATAAGTCCGTGCCTACTGGACGACGGTGATGTTTTTTTTTTTTTTTCGGGTAGGCCAGGCCCAGCAACTACCAAGATCATATTGATGGATACTAAAGATACGTCTTGCAAGATAAAGTCTGCCACCAATACCTGTCTGCAGTGGCCAGTGTCATGATAACGCCAAACCTGAGGCCTTTGTCCTGCAGTGGATTAGAAACAGCTGCATTTTTTGTTGTGTATTACAAAGTTGTTCCGTACTGGAATACAAACCTACGCTATCTATTTAGGGGTATTACTTTCTGCGAAGCTGAAATGACGACCCATTAAAATTTAGCTAGGGTTAACTACCCACACCGGTAGTTAGCGGGGTTAGCATGTTAACGCTCCCATTCACACACTGGTGATTTAGCTCACTTTTAGCTCGGATGGAGACCGGTTGTATCTGCTCTTCCTCCTAGCCTATTTTGGACTGCCATTAACTTTTGTCTTTTGACTTTTTCCTATCTCATATATATATACACACACACACACATATATATATATATATATATATATATATATATATATATATATATATATATATATATATATATATATATATATCAAAACATTCTTAATGTTTATGTATTTATATATGTAGAAATGTTGTAAGTTTCCTTTCCAGTGTTTGTGCTGTGCGTGTGATACGTAACGACAGGTTCTCAAGACACTGGTGCAATGCAGGGGAACCTTCCCCTCCAACCTCTACCCCCTTGTCCACCGGTCTTCCCCATCGGCAGATAACCTACCGTTGACTCGGCCGCCACCGCTGGGAAATCGTCATCGTTTGGACCCTCCTCGTTCAACTGTTGCATTCGCCTTTCCCTCTTCCTACGGGAAACTTATAGATTACTGAGCGAAGGGAGTGTGACCTCTCAGAGATTGACTTCGGTCTTTCTCTTCTCAAGGGCGTTCACCTTCCATGGGCCTCCAATAGTGTACTTACGAGGGAAGCACCTTTCCCGTTGTTAGGTTAGGTTGCGCTTTCGATTGTTTTCTCAATTATTTAAGCGAAATTATAATTGCTTGTATTGGTAGGAGAACCAGAATTTAATCACTCCCTATGGTGAGCATTGAAATTGTCAACAGAGACAAAAGAGGCCTTTCTATCATCTTGTATCTAAGCCATAACGGTAAGAAGACAATTGAAGATAAAACCATCCACATTCAAAGCAGCACTTATGAGGAGCTGGGTACTCTGTCTTAGTATACACTGCCATTCCCCTGGCCCTAGGAAAGGCATCCCTTTTCAAAATTATTGGCTTCCTTAAACCAGTTATAAGAAGCTCAGATGAGTGCATCATATTAGGAACCAAAGTTTTTGAGCCCTAAAGAACATCTTACTGTCTGGATGCAGTTATAAGGTCTTGAATATCTGTTTGAAGACCACGAATATTGCAATATAGCAGATGACATGGACGAAATTCAAGACATACTGGCCCCGGATTTTGCTCGATGTCTCCAGACAGCATAAGAATTAATGGTAATAAAAAAAGATACTCATACTTAAAAACTAAATTAACAAGAATGATAACGAAAACAATATGTAGAGAATTATAAATAAAGAAATTGATGAAACCCATAGAATATAGAAAAAATATCAGAAAAACTGGTCAACATGGAGGAGCCGATACACCATGCAAGGCTAAATACCCTTCAGGATAGCCACTTCAACTAACGTGAAAATAGTAAGGATGGTCTTGAAAAGAAAAAGAAACGGATGAGTAAAAGACAACCTCTTGGTAAACCACCAGGCATCCATGGCCCTTCTATTAAGCCTGCCCAACACCATTAAAAAAAAAGGTAGAATAGTGTGCTCGAGTGTACCCTCAAACAAGAGAACTGTAACCCAAGAGTAAGACCATGGTACAGAGGCTATGGCACTACTCAAGACTAGAGAACAATGGTTTGATTTAGGAGTGTCCTTCTAGAAGAGCTACTTATCATTGCTAAAGTCTCTCTTCTACCCTTACCAAGATGAAAGTAGCCACTGAACAATTACAGTACAGTAATTAGCCCCTTGAGCAAGGAAGAATTTTGGTAATCTCAGTGTTGTCAGGTGTATGAGGAAAGACGAGAATGTGTAAAGAATAAGCCAGACTATTCGGTGTATGTGTAGGCAAAAAAAGAAATGAGCTTGAACCAAGGAAATGGATCCAATGTATTACTGTCTCGCCAGTCTAAGGATCCAATAGCTCTCTTAGCGGTCGTATCTGAACTGGTGGTCGGACCGCATCAGCTGCTTCCAAACCCCGAAGCTTTCCTAACTACGCATTCTTCTTCACTTACCTTCTCCTTCCTTAACTACTAGAGTAGGGAAGTCGAATAGGATAATTACGGAAACTAACACTTGTCAGAATTCAGGCAGGAACATTGTTCAGCCAGATAAATCCTTACGCCCTGCCATCTCAGCTTGGGATGACATCATCACGGCCGCTAAGTTTTCTGCGCAAGAAGAATTTTCTTCACGTGCAAGACAAGCGTACAACTAATCCCAGGGTATTCCCGGCAAGGTCAAATCATGTGCTGGTTTTAGGCAAGAGAACTTTTCTCCAACACATCAAGGTTGAGATATCCTCCCTAAAAGGTCTAGGCGGTGGCCCAAACTGTGACCCCCGTGGATATGAATGATCGTCTGCTCGGGATTCCCCTTCACGAATATTGAGAGGAAGAGATGTGAAAAAAATCTCTTGCCCTACGGAACTCCAGTCAACCTTGCTAAGAAGTGTAACGAGGTCCGTGTCGAAGACAAGGCAGAGGCCTTCCAGTCGACAAACCTTTTGCTTGTACGGTAATAGTCCAAATCCGGGAAAGGAAACCCATACTTCAGCTGCACATATTGAGCCAGGAAAAAGTTTCCTTGGGCCTCTCTCCACCTTCTTATATCGCCTCAATATGTTTACAGCTAGAGAAGGGAAGAACGTTCGAGATGAATTAGGTAATCCTTATAACCTTGACAACGGGACTATTGTCAACCCTACGCTGGCCGCTGCTAAGAGCATTGGTGCCAACCCAACAGAGGTAAACCCTTTAGGAAACCACCTTGTCGGTCAGAGACGCCTTAAGCTACGAGCATTAGAAGCATCATCCATCACCTAGAGAATATAACAGTCTCTCCACATGAGAAACCTGCCGCTGAGGAAAAACCGGGAGAAAGGATTCCAGAAGCAAGCACGGAATCCTGAACGCAAGTACGTACTAAACCTCTTTAGACAAACTAGAGAGAGTAACCCTGTTTAACATGCAGCTCTTGGCTTCTGAGAATTCTTGAAGCCAACAGGTCCCAGGGTTATTACCTCTGGCCCCGTTTGAGCAGAGAAATTTATTTGCACCATCAATGGTCTTTCAGAGCCCATTTCTGTTCCAAGTGAACTTTACTAGCCTAGTTCCATCTGCCTAGACAAAGGACGTACCTACATTTCCCTCCGTTTTTTCAAGCACTGAAATGGTAAACATGGAATTAGCAGCAATGTTTGCGATCCATACCTGTTCATGGCTTGACCATTGGTCTAGAGCAACACTGTATCCTGTGATGCGACTACGGAAAATCAAAAGGATCGTTATGTCCTATGTCAATTAGAAGATTTGTCATGAGCAGGGTCAAAACCCCAAGAAATCTTTTCACTTCAGGCCGTCCCTCTATGGGGGAACTGTCTTAAAAAGGTGTGATGTAATCTTGGCCAGAGGCTTGGAACAGCTGCCCCCTGGAGAGTTATAAGTCTGATTTGGTAAATTCCCCCTATCTGCTCTCCCAGACAGAGGTAGTAGGTAATAGTAAAGATAGTAAGATGGGAACAAACTACCTTGGTAGGAAGAGATACAACAACTGGTATGCCACCCTCTCAGCTCCCACAGAGAGAATTGTGTAAGATACAATCATATCCAGTAGTTCAAACTACTCTGACCACGGGAAGGTAAAGGCTGCAGGTTCAATGGCTCCTACTAGTAATATGTGCGTTCCCGGGCTTACCTTAGGTAGGGAGTGGATGTTAAAGTGCGGTAGGAGATTGTAAAATTGGTCGAGGACCAGTCTCTGAACCTTGATATAGCATGTTCAGGATATAGGTCTCCCCTTTTTCTTTCCTTTACTCCCATGGTTAGACTAGCTACGTCTCCACTAACTGTGTTGCGGAGGACATCTCTGGCCTCCGGTGTTAGACATCCACTTCCTCAAGAGTATTCTAATACCAGCTGCGGGCAAGGGAAGAACCTGGTTCAAGTTTCCATTTCACTGAGCCTCACAGTAGGAGGTCGGATTTCGTTTGGATTTATCCCATTTCTTTTTTATTTTGTAGTTGGGAATAGAGAAAAGTTGGTTTCAGGCTGTTGGTTACCCAAAGCTCTGGTGAGGTACTAACTGCAAGCCCTTACCAAGGCTACCTGAAGGAAAATCTCTTAACCCTTTTACCCCCGGGGTATTTGGAAATTTCCAACCCTTAACCCCCAGGGGGTTATTTTTTTCCCAACACATTTTGCAGTATATTTTCTTTAAATTGCTCTAACAGCCTTAATTTTTGTCATAGAGAGGTCAGGTTGGTCTCATTCTCTTGGAAAATGCCTGAATTTTCTGAAAAAAATTATCAAAAAATATGAAAAACTAATTTTTATAGCATTTTTTTGCAAGGACGTACCGGTACGTCCATGGGGGTAAAGGGATGGCTTTTGTGAAACGTACCAGTACGTCCTTTGGGGGTAAAAGGGTTAAGATACTACCTTCTGAGAAGAAGACTACTATCTCAAACATATACCCTTGACTAGACTCAAGATCATGATAGGAAAATTAGGTTATGGAAGTATGGGCCCTTTAATTCTCTAGAATATGGAATGGAGCCATCCCCACTTGGTGCCGTCAGATGTCTGACCATAAACCGGAAACTTTCCTGTTTTCATAAAGAAAGATCATTCCCAAAACCAGATTTTAGATGACGGAACCTTATTTCTCCGGGAAAATATTTACCCATCCTGAGAAGCTATGTCTTGGCTATATACGAGAGTATCCTCGATGAGGGTCTTGTTTAGCCTCGGAAGACTATGAGTACACAGAACCCCTCCTCTATCAGAGGAACCTTGGCTTCCCATATCCTTGGAGGACCATGTTGTATCAAGAATAAAAGCTCAACTGTGAAGTCGTAAGTTGACCTCCTGTCTTTCCCATCCATCTGTTAAACAGGACTTCGGTACTCCCTTCCGAGGCTAGATAGCTTCTCCGGAAAAGCTAAGAAGTCGCTTATGGATAAGGACTTTTAGAGCCGTGAGATACGCATTTACTCCTGTCAGGAAGCCTGGCATAGATATTTATGGAGAGGCCTAAACCAGTTATTCCCCCTGCGGAGTCGGGTCATCACCGAGTAGGAGCGGTCATAACTATATACGAGTATGAACCAGGTATGACCAGTAGAGTTATGTCCTCCATACCTCCTAATTAAGCTTGCCCTTAAATGTTTTCCTGTCCTGAATCTTTTAATTTTGCCGGATTTCTTGTCACCCAACGTTCTCAACCAATACTTTGGTAATGGCTGACGTCGTCCTCCCCCCTTGACTCAGGAATATAAGACCAGGAGATCCAACGAAGTCAGATGGACACCACAACTTCTTGAATGTAAGAAACCGTCATCAGGTCTGAAACT
The DNA here is from genome assembly GCF_036898095.1 of Palaemon carinicauda. NCBI lineage: Eukaryota > Metazoa > Arthropoda > Malacostraca > Decapoda > Palaemonidae > Palaemon > Palaemon carinicauda. The sequence goes on along the minus strand of NW_027169921.1, from coordinate 162,364 downwards.
TCTCAAGATAAACTCGAGCAGACGACCAAACCGATAAAAGAGTGCTGTAAGGAATCGCTCTTAGACTAGTTGCAGTGGGTTTACTTGACGTGTAACATATGAATCTAACGGTAGTCTTCCTTGGAAATAGTTAGTCAGCAACAAAGACTGTTCAGGTCAAATAGAACTCTTACTAGGGATTATTCTAGAGTGGGGAGCCTTCCAAGACGACTACTTGATCAAGGACTGTTTGGCAATTTTGAAACAGATCTAGTTCTAGAATCTGAAGTGAGTCCTTGTTTGAGGTAATTAGGACTCTCCTCCACCGGGAAGAACTAACGACATGTTATCAGTGAATCTGCCACCTTTCCTGTTTCTGGTTCTATGATCAAATCCAAACTCCGGTGAGAAAAGATCTCAGGTTACTTCTTTCACATTAGCGTCTCTCAAAGAGGTTTCCAATCCCACGAATAACTAATTTTTCTGTCCCGTAGAGCAGTGTTAGTTTTTCTGATAGAACAAATAGCTGAGACATATCACTCCCTCTTTGTTCACGAGCTCTGGCCACTCCAGAAGAAATTAGTCAGTGACACGGTCTCTCAATAAGTAATAAAGACTTTCAGAAGAATCTATGCATGCTTAGGGAAAGTGTCTCTAGGGACCCCCCCTAAGCACACAATTTATATGGGATTTCCGTAACCTTAGTGTTCCGCAAAACTACTTAGTAATACTAGACCCCCAAACCATTTTGTTCGAGTTTTGACCGGTCCTAAGAATGTGTTCAGAAACACCGTCTCTGATTAAGGGAAACTATCGTAAGAGTTCATACATCCTCGGGAAGCGTCGCTAGGGCTAAGAACACAATACATGTAGGCTTGCCGCAACCTCAGCGTTCCGCAAAACCACTCTGTAGTATATGTCCTCAAACTGGTGAATGGAAGGGAAAACCCATCTTCGGACAATTACCTTAAAGGTGGCACATTCAAGCCTTTGGACACCCTCTTGATAGGTATTATGATAGTCACACAACAAATTACCTAACTGTCAGTTCTCATGGGACATGTGCTGGTTCTAGCCTCAAGCCTAATTGTTCTCGTCATTATTTGCTAAAGAATTTCAAGGCAGATGATGATCTTGATTGGACTCGAAGCCTGCTTTGGGTTTTCACCTCTTTCCTTCAGTATTTAATGATATACTAAAAAATGGTTCTTTTATTATGTATTACTTGATGTTCATACCACTTTACCCCTGGCAAAGATTCCCATTTTGGATTTGAACGAGCAGCCTTGCCTCGTTGTGAGCCGGATACTCTGTTCTCTGACAGTACTCTTTGATTGCTTACTGTTACTTACAGTAATTGTATCAGGGAAGGGTATAACGCTCAACTTCATGGATACTTCACTCCTGAGGAGAATTGGAAGTTTGGCTTTGCCTTTTTACAAGCCTGCTAAACTGCCCTCTTAACAATTTGCTTCGATCTTTTGTTATTACTTATGTTAATTAGATTTTCAAGAGAGGAAGGGTTATACCTCTTAACTTTATGGAGACCTTCCTCCTAAGGAAAACTCCATATAAATGACTCAAAAGTTTTTATCTGCATAGGAGTAAACTGCAAATTTTCAATATTAAACTTACCCGATAATCATGTAGCTGTCAACTCCGTTGCCCGACAGAATTCTACGGGAGGGATACGCCAGCTATCACTATACTAGAAGGGGGTGTACTCACAAGCGCCACCTGTGGCCAGGTACTACAGTACTTGTTGTTGACGCCACCTCACTTTTTCCTCTGTCGTGCTTCCGGCAAGACGTTCTTGGATACGCTTATGATTTTGGAGTATTGTTCACGGTTTGGTGAAGTATTTCTCTAAAATTTGCAGCTATTCGCTATACTGGAAACTTCTATATTAGCTTAGTTAGCTTTTGGAATTAATTTGATTAATTATGGTGACGAAGAGAGTATGAACTCTCTTTCACCTTTAAATGGCCGACCCTTCCCTTAGACGGAAGTGTTGGTGTCTAAGAGAGTATAGACTCTCTTTCTTAATTTTGCTTAACAAAAGTTATAGATTTATTTTATATCTCTCCGCCTTTTATAGGCGTCTTCGATTAACTTCCTTTTATTATAAACTTATTAAAATTAATTTTTATATTTGTTTATATTCGACCTTTCCTAATAGTAGGCGGTCTTTTCTTGGTACCGAAGTTAATTAACATTGAGCCCGTCATTTCGGTTTTACCTGTTAACATATTTTGCTATTTTAATGTTTTTGAAAGAATTTCTTTGATAGTCTCGTACTGTTTTCAAAGTTGAACTAACGTTTTGTTTTGTCTCTGCAGTTGTTGACGTTCAGAACGTTCAACTTGCGCTCTATCGTCACGATAGAGAGAGAATTTTCACGGTGTCACGTTGCAGTAAGAGTAACCGTGTCTAGCGTTTTGTTCATTCTTTCTTAACTTAATGGTTTTAATTCTAATAAATTGGGAAATATTTCAGTTTTTTTCCTTTAACAATAATATGTTTTAATGATATATATGATTGGGCTCTTCTCTCAGGTTCTAAGTCAAGAGAGAGAGAGAGAGAGAGAGAGAGAGATAGAGACGGAGGGAGAAAGAGGAGGATAAACGTTTCGTTCAAGCGAGTAACGTTGTTATCGTTTTTGCTCTTCTCCCTAGTCTCTTTAGGGGAAGAAGGTAAACGTTTCTAGAGTTTTTTCTTGTTCTCAAGCTTTATGCGGTGAGAGATTTTAAACGTAGTTTATTTGATCTAGTGTTTAGTCTCTTTCCAGCCACTGAATTATTTATCTTTCATTAGATTTTTCTGTTACATTGTAATTCTGTTTTCGCAATTACTAACTTTTGAGAAAGGATAGAATTGCGTGTTTCAGGTACAAACCACTTAAAGTTTCGAGTTCAGTGAAATAAGTGCAAACAGAAAATCAAAAGTGATAAGTGATTAGCGCAAAGTGTGTCAGTGTTGTGCGTGAGGGTACTTCTGTGCGTGCCAGTCGTCCTCCCAGTCCGGGACCTCTTGCAAGCTCCCAAGCCCAGGGGAGAAGCAATGTCGAAGGGCAAAAGGGTTCGGCAGGCCTTGATCGGCGCACAGAAGTATCCTCGGTGGTTGCGGGCGTGTCTTACAGAGACCGTCACTCCCACCCGCAGACGATTGAGCCCTTATTTTGCTCGTCTGCAGAAGAAATTTCGGGGAGAAAACGCTGGTCTCAGGTCTCAAGACCTCTTAAACGTAAAGTCCAGACCTATGCCAGACGTACGAAGTTAGAGTTCAACAACCCGGATGCAGTCATTGGGTTAGCTCTGACTCTCCTCAGTCATCAGGTGACTGCACACCTCCTAAGAGAGGTAAGGCGATGCCTCTACAGACCTCATCTTCTATTAAGGCTTTGCCTTAACAGACCTTATCGTCTGTTGATCCCAAGACGACTTTGCTGCAGTCCATGCAGTCGCAGCTTGCGGTCTTAATGCGTGAGTTTCAGGCTGAGGTTACCAGCGGTGTGCAGCAACCTCCGCCTCCTCCTGCGAGAGCTCCGCCTCCGCAGTCCAGTCTGCCAGGCGTACGAAGTTGAGGTTCCTCAGGCTACCTTACCGCGTTCTGAGTTGCCAGTTACCAGCGTTGTGCAGCAACCTTAACCTTCCTTAAGGCAACCTCAGCAATGGGAGCAGGAGTCTTATGCCTTACTTCCTCCGCTTCCGCTTGCGGTTCCACCAGCGAGGCAACAATCTCTTGAGGTACGACAACCTCTTCCATCAATGAGGCAGCCACCTCAGCACTCGCTGCAGCGACCACCTTAGGCTAGCACCTCAGGAACCTCAACTCGCGAGACAAGAACTGCGTTCTGCGCAGCCGCTACCTCAACTCTCGCAGCTCACACCTCAGGAACCTTAACTCGTTCCTCAGGAACCTGCTACTGCGCATCCGCAACCCTTACAGCAAGCGCAACTCTTAAGGCAGCAACCTCATGCTATGAGTCAGCCACCTCAACGCATGCATCTGCCATTTTTTCCTCAACTTGAGCTTCTTCCCATTCAACTTGGGAATAACAAATGACAATAATAACACCTCATTACTTTCATAACTTGCATTTGTAATCATATACATGTATGCCTACACAAACATTATGATAATGGAGGTTATTTGTATTACTTATATAAAAATATATATGTATTCCTTGCAATATATTTTTAACAAATCGCAAAATATGGCAAAAATATCTTCTAAACAAAAATGAATCATGAGTTATGAATGTAAGGTAATATTATGTTGATATTAAACCCCATGCAAGCATGCATGAAGTAATGCAGTGTTGCCAACAGGGCGAGTTTCCCTTTCCTGAGGTGAAGTAGATTATAGTACATTTAGTGTAGCTTAATTCTACGATTATCATGCCGGCTATCAAATTCATCAACAAAACAGTCTAAATCAATTCCCTCGGCACGTGCACTTTCAATGAACGGTAATGCGATATTACTCACTCTAGCACTGGTCATGGAATTTCTGAGAAATGTTACACGCCATGCAACACGCTCTGCTTACCTTACAGCATGCTCTATATACAGCATGCTCTGCATACAGCATGCTCTGCATACAGCATGCTCTGCATACAACATGCTCTGCATACCTTACCGCATGCTTCTCAGTCACACATCTTTGGTTGTTGCCAACTCACTAGACTGTCAAGCAGTTTCATAACGTTGCCTTCTAGTCTGCTGCTTTTGCACCAGTGAAACCCTCACTGAGAGAACTTAGCTTTTCTCGGATATGGTCCCTGTAGATGAGAAAGTGCTTTTCTCCCTCCTTCTGATATTCCCTTGAGGACTCTGTCATTTGGAGAGGAGCCTTTAGCTGCGTAGCCTCCTATGGACTTTTATTTAAGCATAACATGCTTCCAGGGAAGGTAATGGTTCCACTTCAGTCGCTAATCCCGTCTGTTACCACACCTGCTCCCATAGACCTTGAGCTGTGTTGCAAGACATGCAGTCCAAGCTTAGTCCTTGTTAGAGGATTTTTTGTTTACGGAGTCAATGTGTCACTGGGAAGACGTTCAACAACCAGCAGAAGTGACTTGTTGTGACGCAGTGCGGCAACCTCAGCAACCCGATAAGGAGTTGTCTGTACGACCCAGACAGTCTAGACAGCTTCGGGTTGTCACTGTACTTCCTCGCTTCCCCATGGTTGACAGTTCACAGACTGTGCAGCAGTACCATGATCTTGTGTCCGGCTCCGTCAGACGACTGGCTTTTAAGAGCTCCCACAAGTCGTCGCTGTCTGGAGATTCTCAAATGGACTATGGATCTGACCAAGGAACTGGGCCTCCTGGTCAATTTTGAGGAGTCTCAGCTCGTCCCATCCCAGACCATTGTCTCCTTGGGTATGGATCTTCAGAGTCGAGCTTTTCGGGCTTTTCCGTCGGCCCCAAGGATCTTCCAAGCCCTAGAATGCATCCAGAGCATGCTGAGAAGGAACCGATGCTCAGTCAGGTAGTGGATGAGTCTAACAGGGACACTTTCATCGCTGGCCCTGTTCATCGTGTTAGGGAGACTCCACCTCCCCCCCCTTCAGTATCATCTAGCTGCTCACTGGATAAAGGACATGACGCTAGAGACGGTCTCAGTTCCTGTTTCCGAAGAGAGGAGGTCTTCTCTCGCGTGGTGTAAGAACAGCTTTCTTCTCAAGGAAGTCTACCTTTGGCTGTTCAGAAACCCGACCACCGTCTCCTCTCGGACGCATCAGACACGGGCTGGGGTGCGACTTTGGACGGACAAGAATGCTCGGGAACATGGAATCAGGAGCAAAGGACACTTCACATCAATTGCAAGGAGTTGTTGGCGGTTATTCTGGCCTTGATAAACTTCAAGTCCCTCCAGCTTAACAAAGTGGTGGAGGTGGACTCCCTCCAGCTTAACAAAGTGGTGGAGGTGGACTCTGACAACACCACAGCCCTGGCTTACATCTTCAAGCAGGGAGGGACTCTTTCGTGGAAGTTGTTCTAGATCGCAAGGGACCTCCTCATCTGGTCTAAAGATCGAAAGCTCACGCTGGTAACGAGGTTCATTCAGGGCGGTATGAATGTCATGGCAGATCACCTCAGCCGGAAGGGTCAGGTCATCCCCACAGAGTGGACCCTTCTCAAGAATGTTTGCAGCAGACTTTGGGCCCTGTGGGGTCAGCCAACCATAGATCTGTTCGCTACCTCGATAACCTAGAGACTCCTGTTGTATTGTTCTCCGATTCCAGACCCAGCAGCAGTTCACGTGGATGCTTTTCTGCTGGATTGGTTCCATCTCGACCTGTATGCATTCCCGCCGTTCAAGATTGTCAACAGGGTACTTCAGAAGTTCTCCTCTCGCAAAGGGACACGGCTGACGTTGGTTGGCTCCGCTCTGGCCCGCGAGAGAATGGTTCTTAGAGGTACTGCAATGGCTGGTCGACATTCCCAGGACTCTTCCTCTAGGAGTGAACCTTCTAAGTCTACCTCACGTAAAGAAGGTACACCCAATCCTCCACGCTCTTCGTCTGACTGCCTTCAGACTTTCGAAAGACTCTCAAGAGCTAGGGGCTTTTCGAAGGAGGCAGCCAGAGCGATTGCCAAAGCAAGGAGAACATCCACTCTCAGAATCTATCAGTCTCAAGGGGAAGTCTTCCGTAGCTGGTACAAGACCAATGCAGTTTCCTCAACCAGTACCACTGTAACCCAGATTGCTGACTTCCTGTTATATCTAAGGAAAGTAAGATCCCTTTCAGCTCCTACGATCAAGGGTTACAGAAGTATGTTGGCAGCGGTTTTCCGCCACAGAGGCTTGGATCTTTCCACCAACAAAGATCTACAGGACCTCCCTAGGTCTTTTGAGACCTCAAAGGAACGTCGGTTGTCCACTCCAGGCTGGAATCTAGACGTGGTCCTAAGGTTCCTTATGTCATCAAGATTTGAACCTCTCCAATCAGCCTCTTTTTAGGACCTCACATTAAAAACTCTTTTCCTCGTGTGCTTGACAACAGCTAAAAGAGTAAGTGAGATCCACGCCTTCAGCAGGATCATTGTTTTCACATCTGAAACGGCTACATGTTCCTTGCAGCTCGGTTTTTGCTAAACGAGCTTCCTTCACGTCCTTGGCCTAAGTCGTTCGAGATCCCAAGCCTGTCCAACTTGGTGGGGAATGAACTGGAGAGAGTACTTTGCCCAGTTAGAGCTCTTAGGTACTATCTAAAAAGGTCTTAACCTTTACAAGGACAATCAGAAGCCTTATAGTGTGCTATCAAGAAACCTTCTTTTCCAAGTTCTAAGAACTCAGTTTCTTACTATTCAGGCTTCTGATTAGAGAAACACATTCTCATCTGAAGGAAGAAGACCTTGCTTTGCTGAAGGTAAGGACACATGAAGTGGGAGCTGTGGCTACTTCAGTGGCCTTCAAACAGAGCCATTCTCTGCAGAGTGTTATGGATGCAACCTATTGGAGAAGCAAGTCAGTGTTCGCATCATTCTATCTCAAAGATGTCCAGTCTCTTTACGAGTACTGCTACACCCTGGGACCATTCGTAGCAACGAATGCAGTAGTAGGCGAGGGCTCAGCCACTACATTCCCATAATCCTATAACCTTTTAACCTTTCTCTTGAATACTTTTTATGGGTTGTACGGTCGGCTAAGAAGCCTTCCACATCCTTGTTGATTTGGCGGGTGGTCAATTCTTTCTTGAGAAGCGCCGAGGTTAAAGGTTGTGATGAGGTCCTTTAGTATGGGTTGCAGCCCTGTATACTTTAGCACCTTTGAGTTGATTCAGCCTTCCAAGAGGAACGCTGCGCTCAGTAAGGAAGACGATCTTATTAAAGGCAGAGTAACGGTTCAAGTCGACTTCCTTACCAGGTACTTATTATTTCATTGTTATTGTGGATAACTGATTATATGAAATACGGGATACTTAGCTATCCTCTAGTCTTGTACACTGGTTTTTCACCCACCCCCCTGGGTGTGAATCAGCTACATGATTATCGGGTAAGTTTAATATTGAAAAATGTTATTTTCATTAGTAAAATAAATTTTTGAATATACTTACCCGATAATCATGATTTAATTGACCCACCCTTCCTCCCCATAGAGAACCAGTGGACCGAGGAAAAAGTGAGGTGGCGTCAACAACAAGTACTGTAGTACCTGGCCACAGGTGGCGCTTGTGAGTACACCCCCTTCTAGTATAGTGATAGCTGGCGTATCCCTCCCGTAGAATTCTGTCGGGCAACGGAGTTGACAGCTACATGATTATCGGGTAAGTATATTCAAAAATTTATTTTACTAATGAAAATAACATTTTTAAACAATTCGTATTTTTCGTAGCTATACAAACCTGAGTCATTTACCAAGGGTCCTGCCTCAACTGCCCTTTAAGTCTTTGACCAGGTGAGTGTTATGAAGAGACATTGTGACCAAGTGTCCTCTTGCTCCTTGCACATCCGCTTTGTTTACCCAAGAATGAAGCATGATGCATTCAACCAAAGTTTTGATTGGCAAGTCATAGAAAGCATCGTTTGTAGTTACCCCTTTTAAATAACTCTGGGTTGTATAGCTAGGAAAGATGAAATTATATAAAATTTCCAGTTTTTAGAGGTTAGAACATTACATTAATATCTAATAAGAAAAGGGAGTGCAAAACTGTATCTCATACTCTAAGAGTTATCCTCCTGCCTCTTATTGTGACCAGCTATCACTTAAATGGGTTTGATTTAGCTTTCTTTTTATCCATATTGTTAATATGAATATTTTTTAAGTGGGAAGTTGGGGTAAAATGCCACTTATTTCAGAAATAATATATTATAAAGATCTAATTTTCATTATTCTTTTATTTCATCACAGTCATATTACGAATCTTTCACCAGAAGATAACGATCGATTTCCTTCCCTATCGTCTGCTTAAGAGTCAAGTGTCTTGCCATGAATGAGAAGATATTCCAGAGAAGGAAGAGTTTCAAATGAATTTCTCAATAGGAGCCAGTCCCGTTAGGAGCTGGGACTGGATCCAGATCCTTCATATTTATAATTATCAGATTCGTAAACATTTGGATCCAGATGAAGCATTAGGTTTTATGAGGATATGCGTCTTATCTGCCATAGTGTTGGCTATGGAGAACCTCTCCATGCTCAGGTGACTGGGAGGTGGTTTCTTTCTGAGCCACCCAAGTGCACGTTATATGTTAGGAGTACCACACTCTAATCACAATATACACCATGATGGTCTTGATAAAGCAGTTTTCAGATAAAGAAAATTCTAAGGTTGATCAGGTCATCATGTCTACCTACCCTCTCTTGGCAGGGGAAGGTCTATGTGCATATGGAAACGCTAACTCCTACCTATTGAACTAGAGGAGCTGTCATAACACAGGGCACATCTAGTGAATGACCTAGTCATTCAACATCAGCATTTACTGCCTCTGAAGTCGTAGCATCTAGAGCAGGGGTTCTTAACCATTTTCATCCCATGACCCCCCGGGACTAATCAGAGTATTATTATGACCCCCTATAATAGATTTGGAAATAATGAACCTTGTCAAAGGGTCAAGTAAACAAAATTACAGGAAGACCATGGTTTACTCCTATACAATTTTATTGGAAACACCACAGAACAAAAACCTTGAATTCCACTTACATAGCCTCTACAAATGCCATAAAATTATCAATTCCAAAGAACTATTCAACACCATACAAAACCTAGCACCTACTTCTCATTCACTCAGTGTCGTGGTTGAAATTGTTTTGCAGCCTTAAGTCTATCAAAGCGAGGTCCAGTGTTCGATAGGCAACACCTCATGTCAGTATCGATGACAAGCCTATTGGGTGCCTTTGTTTTCAGTGCAACCATTGCTGAGAATTCAACCTCGCACCAGTAGGTTGACAGGGACTGAATCAACATGGTTAATGCACGCATCGAGAGTATAGGACAGTAGTCCTTCACTTTTGCCCAAAATGTTGGGAGCTCTTGTTCGGCAAAATCGACTTTAAGCTGAGAATCCTCACGAATTTGATAAAATTCTACCTTAGCAGCAACATCTGTATCACTGATGGCACTATCCTTTACTGATAAGGGTCTATAGATCCACGCATCAGTACAGCGGTCGTTTAGTCCTGGAAAGTAACTTTCGATGGCGTCATTTACTGCCAAAAGATGAGTGGAAATCTCCTCACGGAAACTACAATCAGCATCTGGCATGGAACCCAGGAGAGTCATCATCTCCGTGAAGAAAGTGATGTCACCGTCTTGAACTCTTTTCTGGTAAAGTTGAATCTTAGACTTGAACGCTGCCACTTTGTCCCGAGCTGTGTGCATCATTGTAACGTTTCCTTGGATTGAAGTATTCAGAGAATTTACTTCCAAGAAGAAATCTGCCAAGTAGGCAACCTTTGTTACTAAAACAATCATCCTGCATCTTTTCATGAAGAAGATTCTCCTTTGCCATATGACCACGTTCCAACAGCATTGTTATTTCTTCGCGAAGTTGTAGCACGCGATTTAAAACTTTGCCGCGTGAGAGCCAACGTACCTCTGTATGAAATAGTAGAACAAAATTCAGCACCCATTTCTTCACATAGCAATTTAAAAATCCTTGAAGTTGTTGCACTTCCTCGTATATGGTTCACAATTTTTACAACGTCAGTAAGCACTTCTTGAAGTCCAGGTGGGAGATTTTTCATTGCCAAAGCATACCGATGAAGCAAACAGTGAGTGAAAGAGACATGTGGAGCGGCATTCTTCACGAAGGCTTTGAAGCCCGATTTGCAGCCGGCCATAGGAGCAGCTCCATCTGTACACACTCCAACAAGTGCGTCCCAACCTAGTTCGTGCTTAAGGAGAAAGGCTTCAAGGATTTTGAAAATATCTTTTCCACGAGTGGTTGTGGCCAGTGGTTCAGAGAACAGGTACTCCTCTTTCATAACTTCCACGTCAAGGTAACGAACATAAACAAAAAGTTGGGAACATGAAGCAACATCCGTTGACTCGTCCAGTTGCAATGAATAGACTGGGCTACTCCTCACAGCAGCCACTACTTGCAGCATAATATAGTCACTCATGTCTGAGATCCGACTCCTGACTGTATCATTCGAAAGGGAAATATCCCTCATCTTGTTTGCCTGATGTTCTCCAAGAATTACCTTCGTTGCTTCCAGAATGCAAGGGTTAATCAAGTCTTCGCCAATATTATGAGGTTTCTTGGTCTTAGCAATTTTTAGAGCAATTCTGTATGAAACCTCCAACGTTGCTTTATTCTGACAAGCAAAGTGACCAGCGGAATCGATGCGACTGGCCTTCAGGGCAGCTTCTTTTTGCTTGAAATAGTCCAAATTTTTGTCCCCCAAATGGCTGTGACAGGACTCAAAATGTATCTTCAGCTTGCTTGGCTTCATACTTTCGTGACTCAAAACTTTGCTGCAGATGACACATTGCGGCTTAACCACTGAGTTTTGAATAATGCTTGTGAAAGCCATCTTGAGAAAGGCTTCATTGTACGTACGTTTCTTGGCAGACATAGTGCAAAAAGGAAGCGACAGAGTATCTGGAAAAAAAAGAAAATCTTGTTTCAGATTTCGCAGGCAGAAAAGGTAAAAGATGGAAAAGGTAATGCAACGTGAAAATAGTATGAAAGAAAAAAAAAAACGTTAGGCGCCCATAACAAAGGAAGCTGGAGAAATAAGTAATGACGTTTCACATGGCCACTTGACTTACCGTAACTGGTAACCATGACCATATTACAATTCATATCACAAACCTGTCAAGCTTATGTTAATTTCTATATACTAATTGCTATAGCGAAATTATTTCGTAATTGTATACTAATTTCTCCTAAAAGAAAAAAAATGCCTAGCGTGCAATGTAAACATTAATCAGTATCTCACTTGATCTCGCAAGAACACTCACCCAATCATAACAACAGCCTCCCCCTTTCCCCCCCCCACCCCCTTTACTCTCAACGATTCAAATTAAATAGTAAATAATTTACGTACTTCCTCATTGTTTTGCAGTATTTTTTATATATAATTATATGAGAATAGGTATTTTCATGTGATTGATAGCCAAACATAAATAAATTAACACGTTTTCGTGAATCCTAGAAATTCACTGGGGTGGCTGCAGTCTCAGTCCCTACTGACGAGCCGCCACTGATCGTAATACACTACAACACATACCTCTTGGCTCTTTCCCTCGTTGACTGAAACTCGAATGCAAACGGCCTTCAAAGTCAGAGAGCAAGAGCGACACATTTCTCTCTCACTTCAACTGTAGCTCAGAACTGATCAGTATGCAATGAGCATGGACTCAGGGAGATGCGTATGTACGATCATTAATGAAACAAGGTGAGGATAATGTAAATTTTGTTCACCTTGCAGCCCTCACACCCATGGCCGCTGACCAATGGCAGGGCGTCAGAGATATCACGTTATTCACGTCACGTATCATGTGACTTGGAGGAGTATCCGATTGAGCTATAATGGGAATTTAACACTATTTTGGTAACACTGGCTATGGTTAATGTGTAACAGACCACCCAACTTGTGACCAGTGTTGTACTCATCAAACTGGTAAAAGCTCTACTGGCTATTTCAAATACGTGTATAATGTATTTGAAAAATAAATTATTCTCCAGAACCCTTTGTGACCCCTTAAGAAATCCCAAACGACCCCCGTCCCCAGGTTAAGAACCACTGATCTAGAGACTGTATCAGGGTCGCCGTTCCAATCAGATGCTGCTTCGATGTAGTCCATGCTATGCTTCGTTTTGTGCCTTGTGGTCTTTCTTTGCTTTCAGTGCATTTGTTACGAGTGTTTCTCAAGTGAATATGAGAACTTGCCCCAATTTCAGAGGAAGGTCTTTCTGGTACCTATCATGGTAAGCAATGCTTCTTTACCTTATCTTGTTAATTTTTCCTGATTTGGCAAAAATCAAGTAGTCGTCGGATTCCTCCCCTTTTGCATCTTCCTCTGCTGAAAGCAAGAAGCTAAAGCCTTCCTCTTTCAGATCCATCATTATTGGAGTTTACCGCAATAAGGATTTAGCTAAAATTAGTTCATGGTGCAAATTATGGGCATGCAGTTGAACCCTAACAAAACTCAAAATGATTGTAAGTAGGTCGAGGACAATCGCTTTGTAATTGTCCTGTTTCTTTATCTGTGTATGACTTAAAATTATAGGTGCGATTCTTGATAGCAAATTTACTTTTGAGAAACACATTTGGTCTTTCTCTTCTTCAATTGCACAAAATGTTGGTGTATTAAGAAAGTCAAGATTTTTGGTGATCAACATATTCTGAAGAAGTGTTTTAATTCTTTCATGCTTCCTTGTTTTAGTATTGATCTCCTGAGCTGCTGAATCTCATTTCAGCTTACGGTCTATTTAAAGGCAAAGAGGGCAGCTGACCTGAGGTGGGGTCAGGGACTGGGTCAGTCATATGAAGAGAATAAGAAGTAGTTTTGGAAAGAAGTGAAGAGAGTAAGGAAGGCCGGCGCAAGAATTGAAGAGACAGTAAAAGATGGAAATGGAAGGTTGTTAAAAGGAGAGGAGGCAAGGAAAAGGTGGCCGGAATATTTTGAAAGTTTGCTGAATGTTGAGGATGATAGGGAGGCAGATATAATTGCTGTTCCAGGTGTTGAGGTGCCAGTGATGGGAGATGAGAATGAGAGAGAGATTGCAATAGAGGAAGTGAGGAGAGCACTAGATGAAACGAGAGTAGGAAAAGCATCTGGTATGGATGGTGTGAAAGCTGAGATGTTGAAGGAAGGGGGTGTGACTGTACTTGAATGGTTGGTGAGATTGTTTAATGTGTGTTTTGTGTTGTCAATGGTACCAGTAGATTGGGTGTGTGAATGTATTGTACCACTATATAAGGGTAAGGGAGATGTGCATGAGTGTTGTAATTCAAGAGGTATTAGTTTGTTGAGTGTAGTTGGAAAAGTGTATGGTAGAGTACTGATTAATAGGATTAAGGATAAAACAGAGAATGCAATCTTGGAAGTACAGGGTGGTTTTAGAAGAGGTAGGGGTTGTATGAATCAGATTTTTACAGTTAGGCAGACATGCGAGAAATATTTAGCAAAAGGTAAGGAGGTGTATGTTGCGTTTATGGATCTGGAGAAAGCATATGATAGAGTTGATAGGGAAGCAATGTGGAATGTGATGAGGTTATATGGAGTTGGTGGAAGGTTGTTGCAAGCAGTGAAAAGTTTCTACAAAGGTAGTAAAGCATGTGTTAGAATAGGAAATGAAGTGAGCGATTGGTTTCCGGTGAGAGTGGGGCTGAGACAGGGATGTGTGATGTCGCCGTGGTTGTTTAACTTGTATGTTGATGGAGTGGTGAGAGAGGTGAATGCTCGAGTGCTTGGATGAGGATTAAAACTGGTAGGCGAAAATGATCATGAATGGGAGGTAAATCAGTTGTTGTTTGCGGATGATACTGTACTGGTAGCAGACACAGAAGAGAAGCTTGACTGACTAGTGACAGAATTTGGAAGGGTGTGTGAGAGAAGGAAGTTGAGAGTTAATGTGGGTAAGAGTAAGGTTATGAGATGTACGAGAAGGGAAGGTGGTGCAAGGTTAAATGTCATGTTGAATGGAGAGTTACTTGAGGAGGTGGATCAGTTTAAGTACTTGGGGTCTGTTGTTGCAGCAAATGGTGGAGTGGAAGCAGATGTACGTCAGAGAGTGAATGAAGGTTGCAAAGTGTTGGGGGCAGTTAAGGGAGTAGTAAAAAATAGAGGGTTGGGCATGAATGTAAAGAGAGTTCTATATGAGAAAGTGATTGTACCAACTGTGATGTATGGATCGGAGTTGTGGGGAATGAAAGTGATGGAGAGACAGAAATTGAATGTGTTTGAGATGAAGTGTCTAAGGAGTATGGCTGGTGTATCTCGAGTAGATAGGGTTAGGAACGAAGTGGTGAGGGTGAGAACGGGTGTAAGAAATGAGTTAGCGGCTAGAGTGGATATGAATGTGTTGAGGTGGTTTGGCCATGTTGAGAGAATGGAAAATGACTGTCTGCTAAAGAAGGTGATGAATGCAAGAGTTGATGGGAGAAGTACGATAGGAAGGCCAAGGTTTGGGTGGATGGATGGTGTGAAGAAAGCTCTGGGTGATAGGAGGATAGATGTGAGAGAGGCAAGAGAGCGTGCTAGAAATAGGAATGAATGGCGAGCGATTGTGACGCAGTTCCGGTAGGCCCTGCTGCTTCCTCCGGGGCCTTAGATGACTGCGGAGGTAGCAGCAGTAGGGGACTCGGCAGTATGAAGCTTCATCGGAGGTGGAAATGTGGGAGGTTGGGCTGTGGCACCCTAGCAGTACCAGCTGAACTCGGCTGAGTCCCTGGTTAGGCTGGAGGAACGTAAAGAGTAGAGGTCCCCTTTTTTGTTTTGTTTCTTGTTGATGTCGGCTACCCCCCAAAATTGGGGGAAGTGCCTTTGGTATATGTATGTATGTATTTCTGGTCTAAACATTAATATCTTCCTCCGTTGTTCATTTAGTTCGTAAGCCTATGCATGTTGCATAAAATTTTTCCTAATTCTGACTATCCTTTGCAGTTAATTCTAATAGTCATGCTTTCTCCATCATAAAGCTCAACACTACACCGTATTCTAGAATTTTCTTCCAAATCAGCTTGTTGAAATGGTAAAATTTAAAAAGTTCAAACTTGCAGTGAATTTTCTTATGTTGAACATGCTGACATAAGTCTCTCTTAAAGTTACTTGTAGTTTATATATTTCCATTCCTCACTGGGCTATTTTCCACTGTTGTAGCCCTTGGGCCCATAGCATCCTGATTTTCCAACTATGGTTGTAGTTAAGTGAGTTATGATAATAATAATAATGACGACCTATGCCCTTTCAGGCCTATCTAGAAATGGAAATACTAACGTAACTTTTGCTATGGTTGTCCATACTGTATATCGGTTAAAGTAGCTTCAGGCGATTTTAAACCTAATCCCAGATAACTGGGGAGTTTGGAGAGGAAGTGTACAGCTGAGCCATACCCGCCATTTTCCTCGTGTCACTCTAAATATGGTGCCCGCCTTTGGAAGGAGCAAGTGTCCTTGTGACTACCACAGAGTGGCGAGTTGTTCCTGTTCTTAAAATATTTTATTTTTCTTTATTTCCTTTCCTCACGGGGCTATTTTCCCTGTTGGGGCCCCAGGGCTTACAGCATCCTGCTTTTCCAACAAGGGTTGTACCTTAGCAAGTAATAATAATGATGATAATATTATTATTATTATTATTACTATCCAAGCTACAACCCTAATTGGAAAAGCAAGATGCTATAAGCCCAGGGGCTCCAATAGGGAAAAATAGCCCAGTGAGGAAAGGAAATAAGGAAATAAATAACTGAAGAGAACAAATTAACAATAAATCATTCTAAAAAAGGTAATGTCAAAAGAGATATATCATATATAAACTATTAACAACGTCAACAACAAATATGTCATATATAAACTATAAAAAGACTCATGTCCGCCTGGTCAATAAAAAAGCATTTGCTCCAACTTTGAACTTTTGAAGTTCTACTGATTCAACAACCCGATTAGGAAGATCATTCCACAACTTGGTAACAGCTGGAATAAAACTTCTAGAGTACTGCGTAGTATTGAGTCTTATGATGGAGAAGGCCTGGCTATTAGAATTAACTGCCTGCCTAGTATTACGAACAGGATAGAATTGTCCAGGGAGAGCTGAATGTAAAGGATGGTCAGAGTTATGAAAAATCTTATGCAACATGCATAATGAACTAATTGATCGACGGTGCCAGAGATTAATATCTAGATAACTATCTAGAACCAAAAGTAGCTTATCTAGCATTGCCCTGCTTTACTGCAACCATCAGTAGGCCCTCGGTAGTGTTGATGAACGACAGCGTGACTTCAGAGAAGTATGTTTACAAATAAGGAGAGACTTACGTCTCCTTTGCTAATAGTCGATGTGAATGTCATTCACCTGTCAGCCTTCTACATCCCAGTGAAATAAGTGTGATAGGAGTAATAGACAATTGGTCAACTAGGATGATAATTGCTTCTCTTTTGTCTTTGAATCGTTGAGTACTGAGAAACCCCATTATTTTGGGTTCCTCAATTATAAATTAGTTTGCTGGTTATTTGAATCTAAAATTGGCAGCACATTATTCTCCAGTTCCATTCCAGATACTGGCCATTTCTCCTGGGAGGGGATGGATGTTTTAAGACTTTCCCCATTTCTGACTAATATATCAGGTCCTATAAAAAGGTCCGAATGCAACCAGACCTCCTGGTAAGAACAGCTTCAGGTGGAGTGGTACCTTAACTTTATAGATCTAACTGCAGAAGTTCAAAGGAAGCTTCCAGATTGGCCAATTCTGCTGTGATAAGTGCACTCAACGAAGTTCCATGTCGCTCCTTTATAAATACTGTATCTCCACAGTTAAAGTTTACCTACACCTCTAAAAGAGGGACTTTGTGATTGACTCCGAAGTAACTTTGAGATCCCTGTCACTGGTTTCATCTACAGAACACTGCATCATTCTAGACCACTATTCTTGATGTTTATGAGCGCATGGTTATCTTTGAGAGAAGCATCTGATGGGGTCCCTCCCGAGGCATATATACGTGGTAATGCAGCAACTATGGCTTCAGCAGGTACCATAATGGCACCTCTTACTCCCCTCAACAAGGCTTCGGATTGAGACTTACTACTAAAGACAGTCTTCCTTTTAGCTGTAGCCTCATCAAAAAGAGAGAGCAAACTACATGACCTATCTTTTTTTTTTTTTTTTTTTTTTTTAACTCTAGAGGGTGGAAAGATGTGTCATTCACTTTTGTTACAGAATTTGTAGCCAAGATCCAAAATCTTTCTAATAATGATACCAGATTTCACTCCTCTACAGTACTGTCATTTAAGGAGGTAACTGATGATTCGCACAGTTTACTTTTTCCTGTAAGGGCAGTTTACTTATACCTTAAGAGAATGTTCCCTGCCACCTGTCCTACCATATCTTTGTTTGTTAGCACAATTCAAAACAAGAAAGGCGTGTCCAAAATCATAATCTCCTTCTGGTCACGAGGCTGTGGTTATGAAAGTTTATATCTTTGGTAAAAGCCCATGATATTCTTGGTCTTTCCTCAACCTTAGCGTTATGCAATAACCATTTAGTAGACATGGAGAGAGAGGCTGTTTGGAGAGCCTTCAAACCCTCGGGTTACCTAGCCCCCCTTCCAGCGCGCACAATATTCGTGCGCTTGCTGCGACCAAAGCTTCCTACAAGATCCAAAATCCACCTTTTTGTGTCAACTGATCTGACTTTCATCACTCGAGAAGGGACTGAATTACTACTATGCCCTTTTAGGGCAGTCCATCTCTATTTGATAAAGACTGAACCTTGTCGAACCCAGTGTCTCCAAGTTATTTGTCAATAATTGTTAAAAGAAAAAAAGAGTAACTAAAAATAGTTTCTCTTATATTACAAAAGACTGTTATGAGGCCTCCATCCCTTTGGAGCTCTTCTCCCAGGGCTCATAATATCCGTGGTCTTTCCGCAAAGATTGTTTTCACTGAAACCCCTGGATATCGTAGGTGCTTTTGGCAGGAACTTGGAAGAGGAAAATTACCTTTCCTAAGATCATAAGATCCTAGACACCTGCTCTCTAGGCCTTGTAGTGGTTGTCGCCCAATATTTGGTGTTGAAGCGATGCTTGTGCAGTAGTGTTTTCATAGTGTCAACTCATCAGTTACTTATTAATACCTGATGTGTGAGCTGAATTCAAGTAACCTTTCGCCCCATCCTAACTCTTGCGGTTGTGGTAGTATCGACACTGATGGACACTCAAGGAGGTGAGCACACCTCTGCATCATGGGGATACTTGAATCTGGTGAAAGAGTTTGTGTATCGCCATGATCAGAAAAACTACTAGTCAAGGACACCATACTAGGTTTGTTTGCTGTGAATACTTACTGTGTAGTTTGGACCTCGTACCAGAAAGTATTTATGTATTTATGGTGGGGATACCTGAATGTGTTAGCCTTGTTGAAGCAAGTCTGATAATTACACAGCACTCATATGCCATTGATCATTGTGAAGGTTGGAAGGTTTCCTTCTCTTTATCTCCCACAGTTTGTGGTGAGGACAGATGACCTGTCAATATGGGATTCTAGCAATCAAGACGATCTGCTACTTTGTCCTGTTGGGGCATTGAGATGCTAAATCAAAAGAGAATATTTCATAGCTCTGAATCATAAGCTTAAGAGAATGATCTCCAAAATCACTTGTTTCCTTCTGGCTTTTAAAAACTATCAGACGTTCCTACCACTCTTTGGGGGTGCAAGGCACTGGACCCTCGAGAGTGAGGGCACACAAAGTCCAGAGTATCTGGGTTGGTTCGCCAAGCCAGTTTTGGTCTTAAGAACTTCCTCCCTCCTCAGGAAAAGTCTCCCATTCAAAGTCGATGGTTTGTTACTTTTTTTTGTTGCTCTTGCATATACTGTATATCCTAATCTCACTGAAAGGCCACTATATTAAATCCCGTCTGTTGGTTTAGTATTCTCGTTTCCATTTAAATCATGCCCTCCATGCAGGGTCCTTTGCTGATGTGTCAATTTACAGGTTGGGATAATCTTGCAGATTTCAGCATTAATTCTCTGGTGCCCTTTATACTAGGTACAGTAAGAATATTCTTTTGGAATTTTAATGACATAGCATTATTATTTTTGGTGCCACTCAGTCATGAAACTTGTTTTTAAAGTTTGCCTTAAAATACACCCATCACAATCCCACACGAAACTGGTGCCCTATTTCTCGCTACTGTCAAATCTTAAAAGATCTCGCCTTGTTTCTCAATCTTCTGTCATTCAAGAGATTTATATAAAGTTTCCCTCAATTTTTAGTCTTAATCTTAAGAGGGTATCGTGTAGAGAGAGGACCTTTCACCCTTTGCCTTATGCTTATCGGATTAGATTGTTCTGAAGGCTCTGCATAGCATCGGTATTTTTGGTCAGCACTGTTTCTATGTTTTCTTACTTTCATCATAATCCCTTTCGGGTCTTTGTAAATAGCCGTCCAGTTTCTGTTTTAGCCCAAGAGATGTATAGGGTTGCGTTTTCACACCACTGATGTCTATCCGGTGTCATTTTAAGCGGCTAGTCTCTGCCTCCTCCTTGTGCCTAAAAATGTCTATTGACTTTGTAATCATGGAATGGGTCTTTTTTTACTGTGTGGGACCAGTTCCTTAATGTTTTTGGCTCCCAATTTCCAGTTTCCTTTTGAAATTGTCTATCATTGAATCATTTTAATTGTTACCTTGGTCTAAAGTTGCAGAATTGTAGTACTTCAAACTTTTTTAATGAAAAGTTTAGTAAAATACAAGAATTATTTAAACTTTTCAAGTTCTCTCCTTGTTTTGAGAAATTTGTGAAGTTACCATAACAGTTACTTTATTTTTCTTTTCTGTAATTGTTTACCTGAGAAATTACTAGAAATATTATTGCATAGGTTTTCTTGAATTATCTAATTTGCTGTACCTCTTAAGAAAATAGTCATATTTGCTAAGTTTTACTGATTAATTAGTACAATTTGCTGAGTAATGTCAATATGTAATCTGTTTATGTACAGTAGTTATGATAGTAGAGATGTTATGATTTTGAGATGTTCTACTTTCATTTAGCTTATTCTCAATCTTGCTTTGATAGAGAATCAATTCACATCCTAAAGACAAGTTTAGATTTTTAAAAGTTTACTTGAATCTTCAGTGCTTTTTAAGCGCAAACTGAAATTACCATTCAAATCTGAAGTTAGTGAATTAAAAAACCTTGTTTATATGTTTATTTTTATTATGTAATTTTTTTATGGGAAGTAGATATATATTTGTATTCAACATGCTAATGTCTAAAGAAATGATTAATTGAACAAATATAGTTTGGCAAAGCCTTCTTTTTTTTTTACATAAATTTATATCCCAGCCACTACAAAGTTGACATATCTTTTATGGTATTTTATTTTGTATTTCAGATTTTAAAGTTAAATTTGATGTCTGAAGCGGTCGCTACCTAGAATTATCAAAATAGAGATAATTGCAATACTTAACTTGGGAGTAGGAGTCTCCAAAAGTTCAGACATCTTCACAACACGGTAAAAAAGAGGCTACGAACACAGAACACGTGTGGATATTACGATGTTAAGAATGGAATGATGGGAGGCGCGTGGGTGGGAGTGGTAATAGCGGGCAGTAGTCAGATGTAGAACGGCACCTCGTAGTAACGGGAGATGTTGAGGAAGGAGAAGACTAATTGGTTAGGGACCTCTGATAGGGGCTTTAACACGCTCCAGTTACTATACCGACACCCTATTAGGGTGAGCGAGCTGAGTATATTCCTGGCATTCCATGCAACTTTTTTTCTCTGGTATATTTAGCAGCATTTATACCTTAGAAATGGTGCTATAAGGAGCATTTCACAGAGCAACGCAGGTCCTTCGCCTAGAAATAGATTTTCCCTTTGTCAAAATCCCTGTCAATCAGAGAAGGAATTTATGGTAAAGGTTAAATGAAATTTAGTATAATGATCATGTTGTACGAACAATTGGGTATCACGAATTTTCTTGTCATAGTGTTTATTAACTATGGAAACTCTATAATTAAGTTAGGGAGTGTACATGTAAGAGATAGTCTTCAAATGTCTTTGTTTTCACCAAATGCCTAACAGATATATTTATCCATCTTTATTGCCCCCTTTTCTTTGTTATATAAATATTTATGTAAAATTTCTTTAGACTAATTATGTTTATCCACTTTTAAATGGTGCCAAATCTCTTGCCAGTCAGAACCAATCTCAATCAGGTTAAAATCCAGTAAAATATTTATTGTAGAATTTCTTTAGATTGATTGTTTCTTCAATTTTAAATATTTCCAAAGTCAAAAGAGATTTTTATCAAGATAAAATCCTGTGAAATATTTATTATAAAATTTCTTTAGATTTATTGTTTTTTCAATTTTAAATATTGCCAAAGTCAAAAGAGATTTTTATCAAGATAAAATCCTGTGAAATATTTATTGTAAAATTTCTTTAGATAGTTTCTTCAATTTTAAATATTGCCAAAGTCAAAAGAGATTTCTATCAAGATAAAATCCAGTGAAATATTTGTGTAAATGCTCTTAGACTAATTTTGTTTCTATTTTAATTGCTAAAACTTTTGTGTTAATAGATTTATACTTAACTTTTTTGGTCAAATATCTGACTTATGGTAATAACTGCATTGGTTAGAAGGTATCTTGGTTGGCATTTTAATTTCCAAGTGTTTACATTTCATTACAAGAATAATTTGTATCACTGTACACTATGTATCATGCATTTGAGTTATTAGACCACAAAATTTAGCAATTGTGGTCAGAAGTTTTGGATGTAAAAGCATTTTTTTTTTCTACAGTTGACTGGAGAGAGCTAGTCAAAGTCCCATGAATGTACTTATGAATCAAAAGGATTCTTATGGTCTGCTTTGTGGGTCATTGACTAGGATCTCTTGTCAATTGTGCAAAAACCATGATTTTACATCCAAAACTTTGACCACAATTGCTAAATTTGCTGGACTATTACCTCAAATGCATGATACATAAGTTAACAGTGATGCAAATTATTCTTGTAATGGAATGTAATCACTTGGAAATTAAAATGCAAACTGAGATACCCTCTAACCGATGCAGTTAATACTGTAAGTCAGTTATTTAACCAATAAAGCTAAGTTTAATCTATTAACACGAGTTTTTGCAATTAAAAGAAATGCAAGATACATATATCATGAAATTTATGTAAAATTGTACTATGTAAAAAATCCTTATGCTTATGTTGTGGAAATGAACTTTAAAAAATCTCTTATTTCTATGTATAGAAAATTAAGGAAAATAAAGGAAAAATTTAGAACAAGAAACTTTTATTTCCCATAAAAATACTAAGGTAAATTATAACAAAATAAAAAAATATATTTTTTTAATTTTTTTTTTTCCGGACATATTAGTGTCCCCCCCAAATAAGGGGCTGACCTCATAGAAGTTGCATTTGCTGGCTCTACCTGCTTCCCAGCATACCAGAGAACCTTATATAGAAGCCGAACAGTCCCGTAACGTCTCCTGTGACGAGTACGGTGACATTCTCATTCCTCCGAATGGAGAAGTTGAAATTGTATGACAACTCCTTGTTTACTGGAAGCAGACTATCACTGGGACATCTCCCAGTTGGTTAACGTTTAAGGAAATGGGTATCATTTACAACAAATGATAATTAAAGTCCAGGAATATCATAACTAGAAACTGCTGCTGCGGACAATTTTTTATCTTGTTGAGAGAATACTTCGAAGCAATTCTAAGTGTTTCAGTATACCACAGTACCAAAAATATCTCTGAACATAGAAATCTTAAGGAAAATTCTGAATTTTGTAACTCGATTATCAGTTTTTAAAGTTCCATTTAGAGTCTTGCTTTTCAAAATCATGACTTATCTGAAGCAACAAATAGAAGTAAGGTTTTTAATTCCTTGCAGTGATCTAAGAACATCTTTGACATTACAGTTTCATATACCATTTGAATAACTTTGCCAATCAAAGGGAATCCTGCTTAACTATACCTGGAGACTGATGTTCTAAAAATCAGTACAGTACTTAGATAATGTTACCATGGACCTGATAGTTAACTCTTTACAAGAAACTTCATAGGCAATTCAGTTTCGTTAACATATCCTAACCGTATAATATACTGCATAGCCTAGAATCTAAGTCCAGTTTACAAAACTAGAACCTTCAGAAAGCAGAAATATTAGCCATAACTCTTCCACACATCTTTGAGAGCAACAATATTTTAATAACCAAAATATGTTAAACTGCATAAAAGCAACATTTGTCAAAGTACAAATTAATCTTTAAACACAACATTTAATGTCTGGCAAATGTCTCTCTGGATTTAAGATTATCTGGATTATATCAAAGTGTTTCTCTACTACTTTTCAAGTGGATATATATCTTTAATTTGGTCCGAATAAGAACAATTTCAGGCGTTATCTCAATTAAACTCAAGTTGTTGGTAATGTAACATTTAAAACCCCCAAAGAAACTTTAATATTTAAACTTGTATCTTACGTTACAACTGACATTAAAGTATGAACTTATCAATGCCATCATTTATTAAATGAAAAGAAACAAAAGACTAAAAGACTAAAGTATCCCCATTTAAACCCGTGAACATGAACGAATTATCATTAAAGTTCAGACATTTATAGTTCACTTTAGCGTCCCAAGTCACCACTGAGGACAGGAGTCCTCATTTCAAGTACAGTCCAATATACCTGGATGAAAAAGCTTTATAGAAAGCAGCAAGACCAAATACACGACCAAGGTTAAAATTCGTGCGATGTTTCTCAAATGCAAAAAAGACTCTGGAAAAGGGGATGACATCAAATGCAGGGTACTACCCCGACACCCCGGCTTCACCCCAGCCGGCTATGTGCCAGATCGGACTGACGTCGCATTCCCCTACACAGACGAGTTAGCACAGGCAGCGCACCCTTCGAGGGGGCACTGAAAGACATGGCATTGGTACTAAGGTAAACCTTAAATACCAAAATGCATCTGCCAGAACTTTCCTTGGAGGGTGACTGCCTGACCTTTACATTAAATCTAAATGTTTTTACATATTCAAGTTATTTCCTGCAATATTCTGTAAACCAAAAGATAAAAATAAGGTTGAAATGTGCCCTTCTAAATTGTGGTCTCTTGAGCAAATGGCTGTCTCTAATAAATGTTTGGCCTTAATTTGTCTTATAACATGATTGCTGTCTTCATTTCGAGGGATTTCAATAACCTAGACTCTGTTGAAAGCAAACCCTGATGCACCATCAATTTTGAAAAGCAGACTCAAGTTGCTCCAACAAACAAGAATCTTTATGATTTGAGTAAACTGTTGGAAATGACACCAATTTTTTTCTAGACTTGTCACAATTAGATAAAACTTATGGATAAAATCCCAATAACCAAAAGAAAAAACCAACAGACTAATTGATGTGAAAAAATATTGCCAGAATAATCAAGAACAGATTTCTTTTTAAGCTGTGCAACAAAAAGAGACATCCTCAGCAATTTCCTCTCAAGCAAACTAAAGGGAAAATATAGCTACTCTCATTTCCCCATTGGAGGCCATGTCATTCATACAAAGCAGATGACAAAGATGCTTAGGTTATAATACAAATATCTTTCTTAAATTGAGGTTAAATGTACTAGGCTAACCTGAGCTCATTCTGTGTCAACAAAACCTAAGAAAGGGTACTCAAACTGAAATTCCTGAAACGGTATCCTACTGATGTGATACCTCCCAGAACATTTAGTACTTTGGAATTACTGTCAGAGCAAAAATAGATATCAAATGCATTTCACTGCTCTGTGAGAAACACAATACTTGAGTACCCATAAAGGAGCTTTCTTAGAAGCAAAATAAAGAGCAAAGCTAAGAGGAGAACGCCGTGAGAATCACGAGAGGACGAAGCAAGTTTAACACTTGCTAATAAGTGTGAGACCCGTGATATTCAACTGGAAGACTGAGAAGTTTATGAAACTCATCCAGGCAATTTTCTATCTAAGAAACATTGCACTGAAATGCACTAGCTACTCAACTGGAAACTCATGAACAATGCAAATTTCTATGACCACTAGATCAGCTCCACATACAACTGGACTATAGTACTTTACTCCAAGGAAAAAATAAGTTTCTTTCTCAAAGAAATAAAGAGAACAGAGGGCATCATCAATATATTAGGGATCAACTGCTGCTAAAGTTTCCAACACTACCCTCTTTCCTGCTGTTTGTTTTTCCTTCTTCCTTAGAGGCAACAGTCCAACAACTTCTTGAATGGGAGCTGAGCCAAAAGCAATTGTTTGGATCATTGTCAATCATTTTCCTACAATGACAATGATTAAACAACCCACACGAGGCAAATAGAGCTAATCACAATGTATCCAAAACCCAACTAAACACAACATAAAATGACTTGTACTTTGGATTTAGACAATCAACACCAAGAAAATGAAAGCACAATGGGATTCCAACACTTAAGAAATCCTGACCTCAACTGAGCAGGGACTAACATCATAGTCAACCTTAATTGGGTATTACAAATCCAAATTCAAATCTAAGACTTGTAATAATAAAAAAGCAAAATTGCGATAATTTAGAGAAGGGTAAATCCTTGGACTACATCCCATAAGAAGGGACATTCCAAGTGAGTTAGCTTTCTTGAAACAAAGCTTGTTGAACTTGGAAACAATAAGTATGTCATAGAGTGCAGAACACTACTTCCTCCAGACCTCAAAGTTCCACCTTATCACAGCTGTGATCCAAAACAAAGCGCACAGTGACAAGGACAATATTCTACACCATCTTACACTTCTAACAAGGATTGAAAGAGAAAAGTTTATTATATGCCTTTGGTGTTTAGTGACAAATATAATTTTTGTTTGTTCTCTCTAGAATACGAAACCTGATTTGGAACATGCCGTTATAAATTCTCCACCACTGAGCATTGGTATGTACAATGAAGCTGGTGATTTCAATGTATTTCCCTCTAAATTAACAGAAGTATAAAAGTACTAACTGCTTGAGGAGAAATTTCCTAAACTTCACAATATGCCAGCTGTCAAAAGACATCAAAGTCCATCTCAATTACTAGCAAAACTGCCTTTATTTCAAAAACAATAAAAGATTTCAAAATAGCAAATGACAGTTGTACACTAAGTACGGCAGAAATGCTGATGTAAATTCCTTGAACAAATAGTGTTTTAGTAAAAATAAGAATGACCAGGATCTGAAAATAACTAGTGGCCTCAACAATCAAAGAAGTGGACAGTGCTACACTAATTCAGATCAACCAAAGGGCAGATCTAATGATATCCATAGACAGCAATATGAAGTACAGAGGATACAAGACAATGAACCAAGCAAATAATTAACAGCCTCCTTGTGCACATAAGTCAGCTACGACCAGAGCTAAAAACTCAAAAGAGAACTATGGATCAAAACTAACTGTATCAATAGCTGTTCATAAACGCATTGCTACAGGTATAATAATTCAATACAAGCACAATGGACCTGAATTCATTCCTTAAAATGATGGCACAAGGGAAATGTTGCAAACCAGACAATGAAAATTACTATCGCCTCTTACTGATAGCTGAAGATTAAAGTCCACATATCTCGAGACAAGCTAATAAAATAAAATGCTGAAAGTACAGTAATCAATTGCCTTTGTGCTATGTTGCATCCCGAGTTGCACTGAAAGCAATATTCTTTTCAACAAGATACTGAACAAAACAGAACAGATAATTTCTTTCCTCTCTTAGATGGAGAAACTTCCTCCCAAGGAAATATGAAAATAATTACAAAAAGAGCAATAATAAAGAACTGTTTTTCACCAAGTCTTTAAAACAGTAAGATCTCAGGAAAAACTGTAAGGTCTCAGGAAAATATCCTCACTATAACAAAAGTGGCCCAACATTTAGGCATGCAGTTACAGAGAGTAGTACTCAAAACAAATACAGACAGAAAGAGTAACATATAAAGAAAAATATACATCAAAATCAGCTATCGAATCTATCAAAGCATTTGAAATGAACAATTAAAGAGGAGCTTCCAAATACCATGATACCTAGACCAAGCATCATACTCACAGAAGCTGTTTTCATTAGAGCAAACAGGATGCATTTAGCTTCTTCCATGTAGACGTATGTCGTTCTTGGGAAAACTGAATCTTTTAGATTCCCAGGAGAAGATACTTAACTCAGACTTAAAATTGCAACGAGCATACATATTCCTTTGGGAAGACAGAATGAAATCTATAATAGATTTATCAAAAGCAAGCGTCAAACCAACCTTTGGAACAGGGAAAAGTTAATCTACAGGTTTTTTGTGCAAATGAAGCTAAATTATGGCCGTATTTAAATCCATCAGAAAAAATCAACATATCACACAAGACCTGAGTGGAATAGATTTTGGACAAGCACTAATTAAATCATTCGAGCAAGGGAGAAAGTACTCTCGAAACATCTTCAGACTGGGAAAAAAATCTAGAATGAATTCAATTGCTTAAGTATAACATTGCAAAAGGATTGACAATGACAAGTAGTTTTTATATCTTTCATCCAAAAAGAAAAATACAGAATATTTCTGGATCACCAAAGACAAAATGGCTTCAAATGAGCTTCTGAACAGTTAAATTGATTAATTAAAATTTCCATGGCAGAACTCAGATTCAATGTGAAAATCTAAACTATACAGTATTTCCCAAAGCAGTTATCTAAAAGATCTCAATGGAGAAATAAACTTAGCAGTCTACAACTAGAGACTTTCAGCCAATAATATAACTCTAAAATGTGTACAGTAACTTCTCCAATGTCATTCAGTACTGAGCTTTCAATGTGTCTCAGCTTAACTGAAACCTTAGATGTACTGACATCCTTTACCATTAAGCTATAGCCAATATGAAAAAGCTTCATCTGGAAAAGTCTTGTAGACTCAACAAAATTCCTTACATTTCAAAAAGAAAATTGTCTCAAGATCTGATAATCTTTAAAAGGAACAGCCAAATTATTCAGTACTCTTCCCTACTGCAAACTATCTCCTGATATGTACTGTACATTAGTTGAAGTACTATATAACATCTAAAATCGCTCAAATAAAGTAGGAATCTTAAACTTCTCGATCAAAGACTTTTGAACAGCTTATGATGGAGATGAAATCTGTAGTCAAAACAAGATATTACTGTAGTTTTTGTACAAAAGTTGACAGATGACTTCTGCAAGTTTAAAGATTGCTCATCAATGGCAGAGGCAAGGGACAGTAACAATGGCCTTGAGACTGACAACGTATACATATGGTCATCAGCTAAGGCCCCTCTCCACACAAGCTAGGACCAGTGAGGGCTACCTAATTGCTGCTGATGACTCAGTAGGTAGACCTATAGGTTCCCCCGAAGCTTCAGCGGGTCTCAAACCTTAGTCCGAACATTTACGATTCCTGAATATTGATACAGTATTGCTATTTCATAGAAATATTCTAATGACTTTTTTTGCAATAATATGTTCATCAAAACTGGACTTCATTTTAAAATGCAATAGTTTTCAAACATGAAAATCCAGGTAAAACCTATTACTGTAAGTGTGCATCCCAGGATAACAAGAAAGTAATGAATATCCATCATCAAGTTTCAAGCAATATTCCTAAATAAAAACTTTCAGCATCAAGTTTTCAGTTGTGACAAACTCTCTGTACAGGACATTCATTTTTTCATAAAACAATAAGTTTTTATGATTTTTATGTACATAATTTTTTATATAAAATATGAGAAAGTAAGAAAATGAAACTAATCCTTTGTTTGACACATTTAGCACTCATGAAAGTCTGTTAACCATAAACTTTCTCAGCTTAGAAATCAGCTGAAATGTGTAAAACGATTACAAAGATTTACACTAAAATAGCGTAAGAAACAATGAGATTATCTAACATGTTTCAGGATAACAGTTTGAACAGTTTTCGTTCAAAAATATTGACCTTTCAGGACTCCAAAGTCTAACTATCTACCATGTCACTTGAATTAATTTTAGAAGGTAGCCAACACAAAATAGGAACAAAAAAGGATTTTTTTCTCATTATTCCTCTTTCCCCGAGGAGGCACTCAGCCGAGTTTGGTTGGTACTGCTAGGGTGCCATAGCCGTTTTCTACCACAAATGAAGCTTCATATGCTGACTCACCTACTGCCACTACCTCAGTGGTCGCCGAGAGGACCCAAGGTAGCACAACAAAGGAACAGTAGATTTTCCAAAAACACCAGTGCTTAATCAAGAAAAGCAATTGTCAATCTTAATAGATTGGGTGTAACAAAATCTACATAAAATGATAGCTTAACAGATCTAAGCTTCAAATATAAGTGTGCGCTTCGACCAATACTGAAGTAGAGCCAGACAGGACCACCTAAAGCCAAAGAATATGGAAGACCAAAGTAAAAAAGAAGCTATGCCTTCTGCCTGTGATTCAAGCCTAAAATTATGAACGAGAGACACATCCAAATCAACTCCTGTTAACAAAATAACTCAATACAGTATGTATTAATGACCACACCATATTAAGTATGCATGACATAGTTGGCAATATATTAGGGCAATGTTCAACTCTCTAAACTTGTCCTACTCAATACCATCACTTTGGCACAAGAATCTGACAAGGCCATTAGCTCTACCTTTTGGTACAGGAAATAACAAAATATGTAAATATTTAAATAATGATAGGTTACCGCACCAAATTTGGGGAAAAAATTACACAGCGATGTGCATGTTGCACTTCTCCTCGGTTAATGAAGCATTTGAAAAACATAACACGCATCTAATCTTGGAACATGTAAAAGGTGATGCCGGTCCCCTTTTTAAAAAGCTATTGGCATTGCAAATATAAAGAAAAATACTGAAACTCTTCCAAGTCCATCATGGGACAAGTTACAAATGTAAACTAAAAAAGCCCAACAATGAATGACTGCATTCACATTCTGTGACATTTAATGATTATTAAGATGAAAAGATTTAATTACAATTTACTTTACCACTAACCTCACACAAAAAAAAATCTAACACTCCCAGCTTCTAAAGCCTAATTAAGTTTACGCTATATTGTTCTTCTTCAAATCAAATTAATTGATATATAAGATATAGAGATATATTCCCATATAATCTAAGATGTAATCATAAATACAGGGGCAGACAATTACCAGAAAATATCATATTTAAAATTAATGAAATTTTGGCAAATTATGCATCCAACACAGCAGAAAGTATTCGGTTTTACAAATTTTGAACTTTCAAAGCCTGTGGAAGATCTACGACTCTTTCTAAGCTTTCTGAGGATTCTATTTTTATAAAATTGACTTATCAAGTAATACAGTTACTATAAGAATTACGTTATACAAAACTGAATTGCCTGTAAAAAATCCACAGTAAAATCATCTAACCACTGCACTCATGTTTGGAACAATACTCCAGGTACAGAAATCTTCCATCAGCTATAATGGAATTAGGAATCATTTTGAATGGCAAATCTATGTTCAATTGGAACATCAAACTGTAGTGTCCAAAGTCATCTTGGATCACTTTAAGAACTCAAAAACTTTAAATTCATTTGTTCTTTAGTCATGATTCTAAACGAAAACTGATTGGAACTTTAAAAAATCTGATTATTCATTAAGCTACAATGAATCAGGATTTTTCTCAAGAACTCTAGTGACAGGCTATTTTTGGTTCTGTGGCATACAGTAACTCCCTCAATAAGATGAAAAAATTATGACAGCAGTTTCATATTCCTAGACTAAAATATCAAATGTTCAAGATACCTATTTAGTAAAGTTTAACCTACTGGAAGATAATAACCCAGTGACACACTGCTTCCAGTAAACAAGAAGTTGTCATAAAATTTCAAGCCTCACCATTGAGAATCATGTCACCAAACTCATCACAGGAGACAGGGACTGTTGTAGTTTCTGTATACGGCTTCTGGTGGCAAGGAAACAGGGCCAGCTCTCTTCTATGAGCTCAGCCCCTGTTGATGGGCCTAAAGGCCTTTATTTTTTTTCGGAACAGTTTATACATCTGAAAGACATTAAAGAATACAGTATTGTTACAAGGTTACACAATACACTGATGTTTCAACATTATAAGATGGACTTCGTTTTGACATAGGTCTGGATATATGAGGAATCTTAATTTATAATTCTTAGTCCAGCACAAAAATATGGAAAGAATACAATAATTCAGCTATCAATACATTGTTATCTTGCCTACATTTCAGGACAGTTATCAAGTTAAAAAACCTTTTTAAAACTAGGATTAAATATTGTTATACTATAATGCCTTCTTAATTACATAACCTGCTTTATTATCTCCTCGACTGGATACTGTCAATCTATCTAAGCTTTGACTCACTCTTCTAGGAGAAGGACACTCCAAAATCAAATCATTGTTCTCTAGTCTTGGGTAGTGCCATAGCCTCTGTACCATGGTCTTCCACTGTCTTGGGTTAGAGTTTTCTTGCTTGAAGGTACACTCGAGCACTCTATTCTATCCTATTTCTCTTCCTCTTGTTTTGTTAAAGTATTTGTAGTTTATATAGTAGATATTCTAATTGTTGTTACTCTTCTTAAAATATTCTATTTTCCTTTTTTCCTTTCCTCACTGGGCTATTTTCACTGTTGGAGCCTCTGGGCTTATAGCATCCTACTTTTCCAACTAGAGTTGTAGCTTAGCTAGTACAGTAATAATAATAATAATAATAATAATAATAATAATAATAATAATAAGCAGTATCTACTTAGAAAACAAAGTTGGATTTCTTTTGATCTCATTACCTGCATCTCGCTAAAAGAACTGGGCTTAGAATCCCTTATAAACTCTCAAAAATAGATTTACCTATAATCACTTCTAACTTACAAATTATTTTGTTTATTTCTAACCACCATAATATCAATGGTTGTAAATATTTGCTCGGGAATTCCAAACTTATATGCAACCAACCTACCAGAATAAATCCCAAAATTATTAACCTAATGCATCACAAATGCACTCAAACTTTTAAAAATAAAAATACAAATACTTATTCTTCAAGTACTAACAACTCAACCCTGCCTTGATCTCAACAGTACTTCCTCAACTGTATTAAGAAGACCCTTCGAAGCTGGAATATCATAACCAGATTTATGTCCAAAGAAGTTTAACAAAACTTTTCAAAAAGAGTTCTTATAACCCTTTTACCCCCAAAGGACATACTGGTACGTTTCACAAAAGCCATCCCTTTACCCCCATGGACGTACTGGTACGTCCTTGCAAAAAAATGCTATAAAAATTTGTTTTTCATATTTTTTGATAATTTTTTGAGAAAATTCAGGCATTTTCCAAGAGAATGAGACCAACCTGACCTCTCTATGACCAAAATTAAGGTTGTTAGAGCAATTTAAAAAAAATATACTGCAAAATGTGCTGGGAAAAAAATAACCCCCTGGGGGTTAAGGGTTGGAAATTTCCAGATACCCGGGGGGTAAAAGGGTTAAACAGTATTTAAATCACAGTTAGTACAAGATTTTACATCTATTCTGACACAAACTAAATTGTATCATACTGCAGAAGTGGCCAAGGCTATCTAATTAAAAAATATGAATTACAATTATACAGAAAATATATTCACGCTTTACAAAATAAGCGTTAGCTATTAAACATTCTTGTGAAGTCCTAAGATTATTATAAGAACATCTTCAATATTTAATCTACTGTATATGCAAAAGAATGTTAAAGGTCATTAAAATCTAAACTTAACATTTGGAACAAGACTGAAAAATTTCCTTAATCTTTTACGATACAAATCTATCAGATAAAATAAGAGATTAAACTCCTTTCTGTCCAAAGATAATACTAAAGTGAATTACTATATATAATCAAGCTTGAAAAAACAAAAGTGATCTAATTCATAAAACATCTAGAGTTTCATAAATACAAACCAACTTTAAATTGATACTTTATCACTGGGTTAGACAGAAACTAAGTTGCTATTGTGTGGTACAGCAATTAGCCGACACCAAATCTCCCTGAAGAAAGGAAAGCGTACTTTCAAAGTTTATTCATTTTTATGGAGTAAAACATTAAAAAGAATGGCATTTTTAAGCATAAGTCCCTTCAGTGATGACATTTTAAAAAGTTAAGTAGCCCTTCTAGGCAAATTATCCAAAGGGAATAATGTCCCACTTTCGAAGCTGAATTTAAAAGGGAGCACTCTTACGTTGAAAACAAAATCATAATACTTTACCAGGCCAACTGGCAAAATGATTATTAGAGTATTTAAGAACTTTGTTCAAAACAGCACTACAGAAACAATGCCATTGTTCAACACGCATACAAGGGAACATCATATTTTGAAATTACAAATCCAATAATGAAGAATTTTGTAAAGTAAAATACCTTCCCTTAGATAACCCTTTATATCCTACTTAGGGCAGTAAGCAATGATACATCGTCATTCTAGGAAGACACACTCGGAACCCCCTACACAGAAATCTCTTTTGAATTTTAAAGGATTTTTGATACTATCCTACATAGACTCTCCATCCATGTTTCCATTATGCCACTGATCATGATCTATCTAACATTATTGCAACCTTTGCACTATGAACCAATTGTCAAAGAAATAAATACACTTCCGAATTCTGACCATCCTTTGCATTTAGATCTTCCCGGACAGTACTATCCGGCTCATAATACTAGGTATGCAGCCAATTCTAATAGTCAGGCCCTCTCTAATGAGGCTCAATACTTCATAGTATTGTAGAAGTTTTATTCCAGCTGCGACCCAGTTGTTGAATGATCTTTCTAATTGGGTATTTAAATTGGTAGAACTTGTAGCCAATGTTTTTATGCTAAACAGGCTGACAAGTCTCTTTTTATTGTTTATTTACGAACGATCTATCTTGATGCTGTTACTGTTCTTAAAATATGTTATTTGTTTATCACTTCACTTGTAGTTTGTTTATTTCCTTTCCTTACTGGGCTATTTGTCCCTGATAGAGCCCTTGGGCTTATTGCATCCTGCTTTTCCAACTAGGTTTGTAGCTTAGTTTGCAATAATGATCATAATAATAATAATAATATCAACTGCAGTACAGCATGAGTAAAAAGTGTCAAAGTGAGAATCTCGTCGCCTCCAGAAAGGGATTTAGCGCCGAATGTAGGAGACTGCAGCAGTGTTTCCTACACTTCCCCTTTACCAGTGACTCCTAAGCCCAAACTTCCATGAATACTGCTAACAGGTCCAGATAGTTCATGTGAATGACACTCCTTATCTGTTCACATCCTGAACTGGTATGACATTGGCAATTTGTGAGGTCAGGTTAAAAACCAGAGAAAAAAACATTGAAACATCAATGTAAAAAAAAACTCTGGAAAACTGTACTCACAAATTGCCAATGTCACACAATTCCTAAGATGCATTTAAAGGTACGAAATGCAAATACCTTTATGTGTAACATATATAAATGTTATAGTAATCTATTCAAAGTTCTATAGAATTTGTCTTCTTTGAAGATAACTTATTCTCTGGTTACACCTCTTTTTTCCTTTGCCTACATGTACACCGAATAGTCTAGCCTATTCTTTACACATTTTCCTTTCCTCATATGCCTGCCAACATTAAGATAGCCAAAACATTCTTCACTCAATGGATTACATACTGCACTGTAATTATTCAGTGGCTACTTTCCTCTTGATAAGGGTAGGACAGCTATGGTAAGAGGCTCTCTAGAAGGAGGACACTCCAAAATTAAACCCTTGTTCTCTAGTCTTGGGTAATGCCTTAGTCTTTGTACCATGGTCTTCCAATGTCATGGGTTAGAGTTCTTTTGCTTGAGAGTACACTCAGGCACACTATTCTATCTGATTTCTTATTGCCTTTCCTCACTGGACTATTTTCCCTGTTGGAGCCCATATTCAATTATGTATTTTTCAAAAGTTTAGTAGCAGCTCTAAACAAACTTCTGAAAATAAGAATAGTATCTCATAAAAGTCAAACATTACATGCTAGGGGAGCACTCTATGGTTTTAAGATACATTATATAAAAGCTTTTTTGTTAGATTCCAAGTTTCGGCACCCCCACTGTCACCTATGGAGCCGAAACTTGGAATCTAACAAAAAAGCTTTCCCTTAAATTACGAACAATGCAGACGGCACATGAGAGAATTATGCTAAATCTAACATGGAAGGATAGAAAAACAGCTAAATGGATACGTCAAAAAAATAAAGTAATGGATATCCTTGAAACCATTAGCAAGCTCAAATAGAACTGGGCGGGGCACATTGCCAGGATGACAGACAACAGATGGACATCAAGAACAACCTTCTGGACACCCCGAGGATACACAAGAAACCGAGGAAGACAAAAAAACTCGCTGGCGAGATGATTTAGACCAACATAAGCAACAGTGGCACAGAATAGCTTGGGATAGAAGTCTGTAGAGGAACCTGGGGAAGGCCTACATCCAACAAAGGACTTTTGAAGGCTGAAATGATGAATGATGATGATGATGATATAAATTCTATACCAAGGTACAAGAATACTTTATAAGCCACAAAGAAGTTGGTTGTTCAATCTACTACCTCCGATGTAGGAAGCATTATATTTTGAGTTAAAAATCTGATACTGAAGGTCTTAAATTCTATATGTCCCTGCATTTATACAGATATAGGAACCAGTTCTTAAGGAAGAAGCCTCTACTTCATACCAACAGAAGTCAGTAAGAATGTACTGTACCGTACTTTGGGATATTTTGGCCTTTATTTATAATTTATCTATATTGTTTTCCCTTTGAAAATGTGAAAATCAAACACAAAAAATTGAACAACATTTTGTGTCTTGTTAATAACTCAAAACACCCCTACTGTTTGAAACAGTCCATTTATGAGACCGAGGTTCAAGCCCCTCTCTCAAGCACGATGGTTTCTAGTGGTGTCTGCAATCTCACCCTCCTTGTAAGCTAAGGATGGGAGGTTTGGGGGACTCTATAGGCCTACCTGTTGAGTCATCGGCAGTCATTGCCTGGTCCTAACTTGGATGGAGAGGGATCTAGGGCACAGATCATATGTATATTTAGTCAGTCTCTGGGGCAGAGTCTAGCTAACCAAGGCAATGTTTCTGTCCCTTGCCTCTTCAATTCATGAGTGGCCTTTATACCCTTTAAACATGAGAAACCAGTATAAAACATATATTGCATAACTTGTAGCCAGTCAATATACATTTGTCACCAGCTACACTCAAACTGTTGAGTGCAGAATGTTTAGTTGCATCTATAGAGAATTTGGAATCAAATCCAGACATAATTTCTAATGGATTCAAGGCAGCTGGAACAGCTGAGGTACTCAAGAGTTTTGACCAAAAAAGTTTTATTTAATCCAGTGTAGATAAGTTTTCATTAAAGTGAAACTGTAATTAGTTATTTGTTATTTTTACAAGTTTTTCATGTTTATTTTTCATGTGATTTATACCTGGTATCCTGTTTTACAGTATTTTATTCCACAGTACGTAATATTTCAATAATAGAGATTTATGTGAATTAGATACACACCAATACACACTACGCAAACCTAATTCTGGGATAAGTTGGTTATATTTTTGCCACTGAAGCTGAAATTGGCAAAATATTAACAAGCCTAATTACAATGCCAGATATTTGGACAGAAAGGGGGAATTTTTTACGACGCCAAAATATCCCAAAGTACGGTATTTTCATTCCAAGATGACATATGGAACTAAAAAACCTCAAGAACTGTGGACGATTTAATTTTTTTCATCATCATTAGACTGTCCAATAATGACACACTTAACTTTTTTCCTAAGAACTAATTTTGAAAGATCTTCAAAGAAATCTTGACTACAAGCTAATGCAAGCTGTAAAAGGTATGTACGCACTGTACTGTACGTGTACACATATGCACAGTACAGAAAACGGTGCGCTTGGCCCCTTGTTGGTGATCTGTAATAGCTCCTCCCATCAAAGTTCTATATCCGAGTCCTACAACCATCCATTGATGCAGCCCTTAATCAAGAGAAAAGTGAGCCTTTTCTATACCAGTTGGGATCATATTTATTTAAGAACAGCACTGGAAAACTAAACTCTGAATTATTCTATTATTAGTGATTTACAAAGCCACATTAAAAAACCCAAAAACCACTGCCAAAACAATGATAAAGACAGGGGGAAAACTGTAGTCATTAATTGCAATATACAATTCTTAAAATGATTTTAAAGTTATTACAGAATAAAATCTCTGTTATGTATAATCAAATATATATAAAATTCCTTGACAAGGTCCAAACTTGAAGAAAGTCTGGTGCCTGAGAACCGGTTATTCTTACTATCCCTCTGCTTACTGTAGTTAGTTCAAATGTGAACAGAACACAAAACCTAAAATTCCAAGTGGAAAAGGTTAGGTGCTACTCTAACACCACCTGTGCTGAAACAGGTCCAGATCCTCTACTTACCAACATTCGTAAACAAAATTCCAACTGGAAACACAACAACACTTGACTAAAAACTAAGTGATATACAACGGCTAAAGTACAATAGATTAAATAAAGGAAAAATTCCTTTTGATTTTATAGGAAGTAGGTTGGCCAGGACCACCATCCACCCGTAGAGACACTAGCGGTAGTTATTGGGTCCACTGACTGGCCAAAAAGTACTACATTGGATCCCTCTCTCTGTTTACGGCTAATTTTTTCTTTGCCTACACACACAATGAATAGTCTGGCCTATTCTATACACATTCTCCTGTCCTCATACACCTAACAACACTGAGATTACCAAAAAATTCTTCTCACTCAAAGGGTTAACTGCAGCACTGTAATTGTTCAGTGGCTACATTCCTCTTGGTAAGGGTAGAAGAGACTCTTTAGCTATGGTAAGCAGCTCTCCTAAGGGTGAGCGAGCTGGGTATATTCCTGGCATTCCATGCAGCTTTTTTCTCTGGTATATTTAGCAGTATTCATACCTTAGAAATGGTGCTATAAGGAGCATTTCACGGAGCGACACAGGTTGAGCCCAGAAATAATCATAACAACCCACAGAGGTGGTTTGTTTTTCCTATGAACATGTATATACTCCTCAGAGGAGACCATATCCACAACTAAAAACTACAAAGGGACTCTCATGAATGAATGAGATCTTGGCCACTGCTGCAGCAATACAATATCAAACCCTACAGTAATTATTAACGGGCAGAACACATTTACGGGACCTTAGCATAGTAACAAAAGTCCTTTTCCTATCACGTATGAAAGATAAAATAAGCGACACAAAATAATTAGAGAATTATCATAAATAAAAAATGGTGACCTGTACACCTACAATTATTCTTAAGCGAAATACAAACCAGATCATTTGTCTTTTGATTAAATTTATCATGAGATAAAATTGCTCCGACTTTATCAAAATATTCTTTCTCAGTTAAAAATCTTTTGCCATGACTAGAATGCAAAAATGAAAACAGAAACTTTCTACAATATATCAATTTAAATTTGTTTTTAAACAATAAATTCCACAAAAATGTAAACGTGTCCTGCCTATTAACAATATTATCAAAACACAGAAGGTCCTCAGCTTGCAAACTTTTGGAAATACGAACACAAATCCAAGTGAAATCAAATCTGATGTTGTATCAAATATTCGTAATGAAATACTGTAAAATGAACAACATTATATCATTTGATGCAGTAAGCAAAACAACATTTGCAACATGAAACCTGACTATTTGTTGACTTTTGCAGCTGAAAATCAAAGGCACGCAAGTTAGGTGATGCCTACCTCAGACCAAAATTTAACAAAACTTACAAACAGCTTCTTGAAACATGATATTTTAATTATAAAATAAATTTTTGAATATACTTACCCGGTGAATATATAATAGCCGCAGAGTTGCAGCTATTATATATTCACCGGCCAAGTTAAATATTTAAAACTATTAACTATTAAGTTTACAAGTTGAGGACTTTCTGTATTAACCTTAAAAAATAGTATAATATGAGGAACATGATGCCAATCATTTTCTAACACAGAGCAAAAAGTAAGGTAATTCACACAGAATTTTAGATGCTCTTTGTTAAATAAACACCTAATAGTTTTTAAACTATACCAAACTTTTTTAGTTTTCTTAAGATCAATATACTGTATACGATTGGTAAATACTGTACGGTACATCAATCTTAAGATGTGTAAATTAGCTCAAATCATTACAACCGAGTAGATCTAACTTCGTTGCATCTTTGGAGCATTGTCTTGAAAGAGAAAGTTCGTCGAAGTCTTCAGTCACAAGAGAGAGACAGTCCGTAAATGGGACTCAGACATCCTGAACAAAGGACTCCTGTAAAGGAAAATAAGGTTTTTTAGAAATGTTATAAGCTCTTAATAAGTTCAACAACACACACTCAAATAGCTCATCACTTTATCATAATAAAAACTATAGTTTAACAAAATAAAACATAATGATTTAAAAAAAAAAGAACTGAAGACCCTGAGTAACTAGAATGTTTTATATAACCCGTTTAACTGTTACTTGGGGCTTGCATTATTATACACTTATAGGTTAAATATATAATTTTATAATTTTATAATACTGTAGATTTTTTCATCACAAACAAATTGCTTCCGGTTAGCCTATTTTGAGGAAGCAAAAACCTCCAATCACTCTGCAGAGTTGACTTGTTGTCTCACAAATGCCTATACAGTAATCTCATTTCCCTAATATTATCTACAAATTTTCCTTCAACATTCTTCTTCTAATAAATAAATTCACCCATTTTTAACATTATTTGCCTCATAAATACTTTTCTAATAGGTCCCAGTTTGGGTGAAGCAGGGACTTAGGTGCTGATCACATGTATATATGATCAATTTCTAAGGCATTGTCACTGTCTCTTGTTTCTGT
This sequence comes from Palaemon carinicauda, assembly GCF_036898095.1. Taxonomy (NCBI): domain Eukaryota; kingdom Metazoa; phylum Arthropoda; class Malacostraca; order Decapoda; family Palaemonidae; genus Palaemon; species Palaemon carinicauda. The sequence continues at coordinate 121,864 of NW_027169921.1, read as the reverse complement.
CATTCATGAACAGCCTTTACAAACCTTTAACAGGTTGGCCAAGGCACTAGCCACCCATTGAGGTAATAAAACTAGAGTTATTGGGTCCTTTGACTGACCAGATAATAACTACATTGGATTCCTCTCTGGTTACAGCTCAGTTTTCCTTTGCCTATATATTCACTGAATAGTTTGGCATATTCTTTACACATTCTCCTCTTTCCTCTTATGCCTGACGTGAGGCATAACTGAAAAATTCTTCTTCACTCAAGGGGTTAACTACTACAAATGTAATTGTTCAGTTTCTACTTTCCACTCGGTAAGCGTAGAAGAGACTCTTTGGCTATGTTTAGCTATGGCAAGCTGTTCTCTTAAGAGAGCACTCCAAAATCAAACCATTTTTCTCTACCCTCTGTACCATGGTCTTCCACTGTTTTGGGTTAGAGTTCTATTGCTTAAGGAACACTCAGGTACACTGTTCTATCTATTCATTTTCCTCAATGGGTTATTTTCCTTTTTGGAGACCTTGGCCTTATAGCATCCTGCTTTTCCATCTAGGGTTGTAGCTTAACTAGAAATGATAATAATATTGTAGCAGAACTTTGTCGGACACAGTTAGTTACAACAAATGTCCCCAGGCTTGATCCACTGTTTCTCTGATACCTTTAAGTCCCTTTGAGCTTCTCAAGTTTCTTGAATGCCAATATGGAAGAGAACTCAAGTCTGCAAATGGAGCAGATTGTACTGTAAAGCAGTATGCTACTAAAGCTAGGCTGCACAAACGGCACTGAGCTGATGCAATGCCACGAGCTATAGCAGCTCGTGACCTTGATCCATATAAACCTGATTCTGTTATTATGTATAGAGCTAGGGTCAACTGTCTAAGATTAAATGATAGGAAAAGGCATGAAGTAGAAGGAAGGGTAGAATGTAAACTGTGAGGGGCAGAGACTGAAGACCCTACCCATTTCATTCTTAGCTGTCCTGAGCTCAGCGACGAGAGAAGGAAAATAATAGAACTACAGCAGCCATACGAAGAGGAAAAAAAGGTATTAGGAAACATTCTGTTTAAGGAAGAAGGAATAGGGAAAAGAAACGAATATACATATCAGATGTGGAAAAAAAGAGAGATGAAAAATGATATTTTCATAATAAAATAAATTTTTGAACATACTTACCCTCTGGTTATATAAGAATGGCCAGCGTTCCCGACGCCTCGGCAGAACTATTTAAAAACTCGCGGCTGACGCAGGTATGTCAGGTGTACACTAGCACCCTGGTGGACTACAGGTAGAACTACTCCCACTTCCTCAGATTTTTCTTGCCCCTTGGTCTCTAGAGGGGAGGAGGGTGGGATTATAACTTACATAACCAGTGGGTAAGCCATGTTCAAAAATTTATTTTATTATGAAAATATCATTTTTAAACATAAAACTTACCCGCTGGTTATATAAGAATGGCTGATTGACATCCTTGGTGGCGGGTCCGAGACAGCAACTTGATTGAAAATTCACTTAATAGTTACACATAACTAATATAAGTGGTTCGTACCTGATAAGGCAACAGACTGCAATGGTTCTCTGCCTCATTCTGTCTGTTATCCTTAAAAGATCCAGCGGTCCACCCAGGGGGCTGAAGATCTCTAGGAGCTGTCAAACGGTGCCAAAACCTCTAACATGACAGGACCTCAACTAATACCCTTGTTCCGGGCGCTCTCAAGGAATAACATGACCACCTGACCAAATCATTAGATTGCGGAAGACTGTCGACCAGTCTACACATACAACCTTAAAAACAACAAAGTTCCAAGAGAAAGAAAAGCGTATTAGGGATTAGGGGAACGTTGTGGTAGATCCTTCACCTACTACCGCATTCGCAGCCACGAATGGACCCAAAGTGTAGCAGTCCTCGTAAAGAGTCTGAACATGTTTCAAGTAATGGGATGCAAATACAGACTTACTTCTCCAAAAAGTCGCTTCCATTATGCTTTGCAGAGAACGATTCTGTTTAAAAGCCACTGAAGTAGCCACTGCTCTTACTTCGTGAGCCTTCACCTTGAGCAGCCTAAGATCTGCCTCATTACACTATGAATGAGCTTCTCTAATTAAAAGCCTTATAAAAAAGGAAAGAGCATTTTCTGACATAGGCTGAGAGCGCCTCCGAGTTGCCTCTCAAGCTCCTTGTTCTTTCTAGATATATCCTTAAAGCTCTAACGGAACATAGCACTTTCTCTATCTCATCACCCACTAAGTCATAAAGATTAGTAATTTCAAAAGATTTTGGCCACGGCCAAGAAGGAAGTTCATTCTTGGCCAGAAAACCCTGCTGCAAAGAACATATTGCTTTTCCGTTTCTGAATCCAATCATCTTGCTGAAAGCATGGAGCTCACTGACCCTTTTAGGCGTTGCCAAGCTCACCAAGAAAAGGGTCTTCAAAGTCATATCTTTAAAAGTAGCAGAGTGCAGAGGCTCAAACCTGCCACTCATAAGGAATCTAAGTACCACATCCAAGTTCCAAGCTGGTGATACCTGATGACATCTCTTAGACGTTTCGAAAGACCTAAGTAGGTCTTGTAAATCTTTATTGTTGGAGAGATCCAGATTTCTATGTCTGAAAACAGTTGCCAGCATACTACTGTATCCTTTAATCGTCGGGACCGAGAAGTTATGCTTATTCCTCAGATCTAAAAGGAAGTCGGCAATCTATGCTATAGAGGTATTGGACGAAGAAACCGAGTTAGCTCTACACCATTCTCTGAATACCTCCCATTTGGATTGATATACTCTAATGGTAGAGGTCCTCCTTGCTCTTGCAATAGCCTTGGCTGCCTCCTTCGAAAAGCCTCTAGATCTTGCGAGTCTTTCGATAGTCTGAAGGCAGTCAGACGTAGAGCTCGGAGGTTTTGGTGATTTCTTGCCAAATGGGATTGTCTGAGAAGATCTGCTCTCAACGGGAGGCTTCTCAGCACGTCCACTACCCACTCCAGTATCTCCGGAAACCAGACTCTCGACGGCCAAAAAGGAGCAATTAGAGTCGTTCTGGTCTCCTTGTGAGATACGAACTTTTGCACTACTTTGTATAGGATCTTGAAGGGTGGGAACGCGTAAACATCCATGTGGGCCCAATCCAGCAGGAACGCGTCTATGTGAGCTGCCTTGGGATCTGGTACTGGAGAGCAATACGTTCCCAGTCTCTTTGTTTTGGAGGTTGCAAAGAGATCTATGAGAGGGTGACCCCATAATCGCCACAACTTCTTACAAACCTCCAAATGCAGCATCTATTCCATGGACAGAACTTGGTCCCTCCTGCTGAGCCTGTCCACACTCACATTCTTGGCTCCTTGAATGAATCGAGTCAATAAAAGAATCCTCCTTTCCTTTGCCCAGAGGAGTAGATTTCGCCAACTCGTACAGAGACTCCGAGTGGGTCCCCCCCCTCATTCGCTATGTACGCTAAGGCCGTGGTATTGTCTGAATTGACCTGTACCACCTTGTCCAGGACCAGGCCCTCGAATCCTTTGAGGGCTAAGTGCACCGCTAAGAGCTCCTTCTGATTGATATGAAGAGCCTTCTGTTCTTTTGTCCAACACCCTGAGATCTCTCTTCTTCCCAATGTTGCTCTCCACCCTGAATTTGAGGCGTCTGAGAACAACATGAGGTCTGGGTTACTCTGCTCCAACGATAGACCCTCGTTGAGTTTGTGAGCATTGCTCCACCATTGAAGATGTGATTTGATCGTATTCGTAACGGGAATACTCTCTTTGTCGAGACAGTCTCCCCTTTTCCAATGAGCATTGAGGTGGAATTGAAGCGGGCGCAGGTGCAACCTTACCAGAGATACAAACTTCTCTAGAGACGAGAGGGTTCCCAGAAGACTCATCCATTCCCTTACCATAGTGACTCTTTTCTCCATAAAGGCCTCCAGCCTTAGAAGGGCTGACTGAACTCTTGCAGGCGACGGAAAAGCCCGAAAATCCTGACTCCGAATCTCTATCCCCAAATAAAGGATCTTCTGGGATGGAGTCAACTGTGACTTCTTTGAACTCACTAGAAGTCCCAATTCTTTTGTCAAATCCATGGTCAACTGAAGGTCCTTCAAACAGCGCTCGACTGAGGGAGCTCTTATCAACCAATCGTCCAAGTACAGGGAGGCTCTGATGCCCCGAGTGCAGCATGCTCGCCACATTCATCATTAATTTTGTAAAAATCAGAGGAGCTGTGCAGAGGCCAAAACATAAAGCTCGAAACTGGAAGACCTTTTCCTTGTATACGAACCTCAGATAACGTTTGCAGCTTGGATGTATCGGAACATGAAAATAAGCGTCCTGGAGGTCCAATGATACCATCCAGTCGCCTTTCCTCACTGCTGCCAGCACAGTCTTCTGAGTCTCCATAGTGAATTTCGAGTTCTGGACGTAGCGGTTGAGGGCGCTCACATCCAGAACCGGTCTCCATTCCCCTGAACTCTTCAGAACTAGGAACAAGCGGTTATAAAACCCTGGAGACTCCAAATCCTGTACCCTTTCTACCGCTCTCTTTTTTAGTAGAAGCGACACTTGCAAGTGTATGGCCTGCCTCTTCGGTCCTCTCTTGTACTTGGGTGAAAGATCCACCGGATCTGCGACTAAAGGAGGCTTTAATACAAATGGAATTTTGTATCCTTCCTTTAAAAGACGTACCGACCAAGGATCCGCTCCCTTCTTCTCCCAGGCCTGCCAGTAGTTGTTCAGCCTGGCTCCCACTGCTTGAAGGGGAGAACCGTCAGACCCTGCCCCAGCTTGGCTTGGCTCCTCTTTTCCTTTGCTTTCTTGCCTCTGGCTTGAAAGTACTTCTCCCTGTAGATTTACCCCGAAAGGGCTGAGCAGAATGAGAATATGAAGCCCCTTCCTTAGTTCTACGAGAAGAGAAGGACGTAGGTAAAACCTTACTGGCTGTTTTAGTAACCAAATCCTGAGTAGACTCCACAGAACGGGACAAACTACGTCTAATCCTTTCTTTCCTAATTCTATCTTTCTCTAATTTCTGAGTATAACGCTCGTAAGCTACCCACTGACTTTCCATTAACGAAGAACATTCTTCACACGGATCCCCATCAGCACACGATTTCCCTCTACATTTAACACAAATTGTGTGCGGATCAACAGAACCTTTAGGAAGTCGAGTCTGACAACCTTTACTACACTTCCAATATAAAGGGGAGGGGTCAGCCATATTGAAAAGTGACAAGAGAAAATTAAACAATAACAAAGGTCAAAATAACTAAATAACCTCACAATAATAAGATTTCAAGAATATTTGAAAAGGAAAACACCAAAGCGAAAGCCAACAAAAACACAAAGACAGAATACATCACCAAATAAACCGTCCAAGTGAATGTAAACAGCGAGTGAATTTTCAACGTTCTGATCAGTACGACCGGCAGGAAAAATCTGAGGAAGTGGGAGTAATTCTACCTGTAGTCCACCAGGGTGCTAGTGTACACCTGACATACCTCCGTTAGCCGCGAGTTTTTAAATAGTTCTGCCGAGGCGTCGGGAACGCTAGCCATTCTTATATAACCAGCGGGTAAGTTTTATGTTTAAAATAAAAGAATTAGAATAGAGAAGACAATTAAGGAGGTGCCGAAGAAAAGGCAAATCCCTCCGCCCAGCAACGGAACGGATCACCTCCAAATTTTCATGGTTTCGTACGATGACTAAAATCTGTCCATTGTTAGAATTTGGTGAAAATTCAATGTGTCAATTTCTTTAGACATAATCTTTAAAATTGTGAAAAATGCAAATCCAGATCTAAAATCTGGATCCGGTACCGGATCATCTCCAATAGTTGATGAAGTTATCAATGGCCTAAGTTCTATCTGGGGAGAAAATTTTGTTAAAATCCATCCAGTGGATTTGACGTAATCCTGTCCACAGACAAATAAATAAATAAATAAACCGACTCAATTTCATTACATCATTGGCGGAGGTAATAAGTGAGTAAAGAGCTTGCTCATACAAATGACGAGAGTTTGTATTTGTGTAGGAACAGATTGATAACAATATCATAATTCCAGTTATATCAATGCCTTACCTTCACATGTTCAGAATCTAGAAGACGAAAAGACTTGGATACACGCTGATGTACGCCTACACCTCATTCTTCGTTTCGTTCGTTCCATACTGCCCGGAGCTGGTCTCTGGGTGGGGCTCGTAGACTATAAGTCATACCCCCTTACATGTTTGTGACCAAAATGGTCACCATTGCAAAGTATCTCTGCATCTTGTCTCTGAGGACCAAACTCCAGGTCACAAGTTGGAGCCGGAATGAATCCTATTCTTCGGACTTTCGATTTCAGCTGGTCAGCCTGGAATGAAATACAGTATCAGATTAAGGGCATTTCAATCTCTTGCTATCTCAAAGGTTAATACGATAGTCTTACTAATTAATCAAAATCTATAAAATCTATTAACTATTCTTTTTAATGGTCTACTAAATATCTGCTATGCTACACTTCACAATAAATGTAGGTAAAGTCATCTTTCTCTAAAATCAAAATTATATTGAAACAAATTATATGATGACAACCCTCAATAAGTTCTACTTGAGACTAGAACATCTGTATTATCTAAATCACTTAAATATCTGATTAAATTCAACATGTGGGCTGTCGCAAGTCTTTTTTTTTATATAAAAATACTATAACCCAACAATTGGACACAACCAGGGCCAGGCAATGGTTCCTGATGACTCAGTAAGTAGACCTATATGCTCCCCAAATCCCCTATCCTTAGCTCACAAGAAACTATCAAGCTTGAGCGAGTCTTGAACCCCAGTCCAACAGACAGTTTGTTACCCATAAGCTACCGCAACCCTAGCAGTGGATTCAATCTAAAATGCTACCTTTAGAATCCTATCAAGAACAAAATTAGAATTATAATGGTTTATCAAAGGAGAAGGCAGAAGAGATGAGAAGTAACTGCTATTATTCTGAGATTGTCATACCCATCATAATCTAACACAAGCGTGAGAGCCTTCGATTAAAAGTTTGACTTTGCGAATATGGCCCTGATTACGTTCTTGAATATTGACTAATATTATTGTTATTATCCTTACTTGCTAAACTACAACACTAGTTGAAAACTCAGGATACTATAAGGCCAAGGGGTCCATGGGGAAAATAGCCTAGTAAGGAAATAAAGACACAGATAGAATAGTGTCCCTGAGTGTACCCTAAGACAGAGAACTCTAACCCCAGACAGTGGAACACCATGGTACAGAGGCTATGGCACTAACCAAGAGAAGGGAACATTGTTTTGATTTTGGAGTGTCCTCCTAGAGGAGGTGCTTACCATAGCTAAAGAGTTTTTACCCTTACCAAGAGAAAATTAGCCAATGAATGACTACAGTGCAGAAGTTAACCCTTTGAGTGATGAATTGTTCAGCTATCATAGTGTTCTAAGGTGTATGAGGAAAGAGGAAAATTTGTAAAGAATAGGCCAGACTATTAGGTGAATGTGTAGGCAAAGGAAATATGACACATAATCAGAGAGGGGTCCAAGGTACAGTAGTACTATCTGGCCAGGCTAAGGACCCAACAACTCTCTGGCGGTAATATCTCGCCAAACTGTTTTCAACATTGTCAGAATTTTCTCAATCTTGAATTCTCTGGCGGTAATATCTCGCCAAACCGTTTTCAACATTGTCAGAATTTTCTCAATCTTGAATTGGTGAAATCACTTGAACAAACTTTTCCAAAAAAAAAATATATATCTTTCCTAATTACATTGAGTCATCAAGTTCAAGCTAAACTAAGATTAAAGTCTACAATAAGATTTTTGCGAAAATATTTCACTCATTCATCTTATACAGTATAAATATTACACAATTTTACGGTAAAAGAGCTTCAAAAGTTCTAATAAGCAGCGAATGTTTTTATGTTGAACAGATTGATATAAGTCTCTCCTCTTAGTTTATGAAGGACAGATCTATTTTAACACTGATACTGACCCTGAAGTTACTTTATATTGATTATTAATCACTTCTCATGTAGTTAATTTGTTTCCTTTCCTCATTTGGCTATTTATTCCTATAGGAGCCCTTGGGCTTATAGCATCCTGCTTTTCCAACTAGGGTTGTAGCTTAACTAATAAGAATAACAATAATAATCATATTTCAAACCACCTCTGAAGACGAATTAATAAACATGATAAAGACAGTAGAAATATTCTCAATATTTCCAGACTCCAAAGATGAAACTTAACAGCCCTTAAGTGCAAACTTCTCCCTTGGGATAAAATGTGTGTCCATCATTTTATGCAGACTTTTAGCTTTGTTTCCTCTGCCCAGGGGGTTATAAAAGACCTGCATTTATTTATTTATTTATCTATCTGTTTGTTTGTCTGTTAGCAGGAATACGGCAAAACCTCCTGCGGGATTATCATCTATTTTAACAGCGGATAGGAAGAACCCCTTTGCTTTTGGAAGTAATCCCGATCAAGATTGTGACTAACAACGGATAGGTTCCATGTCCTGGAACGGATAGGTATTTTGCTCTGGAAGACCCCATTAGATTCTGGAGGTGATACAGATGAAGATCGCAATTCTAGTTATTGCTGTTATTAAAATACAGTAGAATCATTCACGGTCAACAGATGAAGAAGGGAAAGCTCAATCTGTAGACTTGAGTCAAATGTTAACAATCTTCATTGACGGAGACCTAAAATGTCTGAATGCTCTTTCTACTTGTTTCAAATGCATTTAGAATGTTGTCATCTACTGTAGATATTTACAACAAAGTTTAACCATTACACCTAACAAGACTAACCAGTTGGGGAACAAAATATTAGGCTTAATTTATAGAAGATCCTCAACTTACAAACTTAATAGGTTCCAAGAAGCTGTTTGCAAGTCAAATTTTGTTACCCAACTCCCATACCTATAATTTCCAGTTACAAAAGTCAACAAATAGTAGGATTTCATATGAAATAGATATCATGTTATTACAAATGTCATTTTTCTTACTGTATTAAAATGATATTTTCATTAATAAAATAAATTTTTGAACATACTTACCCGGTAGTTATATATATAGCTTACGTCCCCGACGTTAACAGCAGAAAATTTGAAACTCGCACCAACCGCCAGTTGGATAGCCAGGTGTACCACCCCTGCACCCTAGCAAGGTACCTGGAAACCATTCCAGTGACCCTCATATATTCCATGCCTCTAGTCTCTTAGAGGGGAGGAGGGTGGGACTAAAATTATATATAACTACCGGTTAAGTATGTTCAAAAATTTATTTTATTAATGAAAATATAATTTTTAAACACAAGACTTACCCGGTAGTTATATATATAGCTGATCAACACCTTTGGTGGAGGGTTAGAGACAGCTAGCATATCGGGAATTCTACTTAAAGAGTTAATTAAAACAAAACTTGAGGGTTCGTACCTGATAAGGAAGCTGACTTCAATGATACTCTGCCTCATTATGTCTGCTAGCCTTATGAGATCCAGCGATCCTCCCAGGAGGCTGAAGATCTCGAAGGGACTGTCAAACCGGTGTCAAAACCTCATCATGACAGAACCTCCTCCAATAACCAGTTCCGGGTGCTCTCAAGGAACAAACTTGACCACCTGACAAAATCAATAATTGTGGAAGACTGACACAATCTCCACAAACAACCATAAAAAACAATTAAAAGTACCAAGAGAAGAAAAGGTTATTGGGATTATGGGAACATAGTGGTGGATCCTTCACTCACTATTGCACTCGCTGCTACGAATGGACCCAGAGTGTAACGGTCCTCGTAACAAGTCTGAACACCTTTCAAATAATATGACGCAAACACAGATTTGCTCCTCCAGAAGGTTGTGTCCATTATGCTTTGTAGAGATCTATTCTGCCTGAATGCTGCCGACGTTGCCACTGCTCTGACTTCATGAGTCTTGACCTTTAAAAGTCCAAGGTCTGATTCATTACAATGAATATGAGCTTCCTTAATCAAAAGCCTGACAAAATATGACAAGGCATTTTTAGACATCTGTAAAGAGGGCTTTTTTACTGAACACCACAAAGATTCAGACTTGCCTCGTAAATCTTTTGTTCTCTCCAAGTAGCATCTCAGAGCTCTAACTGGGCACAAGACTCCTTCTTCCTCATCTCCAACCAGATCCGTAAGATTTGGAATCTCGAATGCTTTAGCCCAAGGCTGAGAAGGGCGTTCGTTTTTGGCAAGAAAGCCTAACTGTAAGGAACAGACAGCTTTACCATTACGAAATCCAATGTTTTTGCTAAACGCATGAATCTCACTCACTCTTTTGGCTGTTGCAAGACTGACCAAAAATAAAGTCTTCATAGTGAGGTCTTTCAAGAAAGTTGAACCCAGTGGCTCAAACCTGTCGCTCATAAGATACTTCAAAACAATATCCAAATTCCAGGCTGGAGAATCTTGGTTCCGTCGTTTTGAAGCCTCGAAAGACTTGAGAAGTTCTTGCAGATCCTTATTGCTAGAGAGGTCAAGGTTCCTATGCCTAAACACAGTAGCTACCATACTCTTATAGCCTTTAATAGTAGAGGAGGAGAAATTGCACTTCCTTCGAAGATATAGCAGGAAATCCGCAATTTGAGCTACAGAGGTACTGGATGAGGAAAGAGAGTTGATTCTACACCACTCTCTGAAAACCTGCCACTTAGATTGATAAACTTTGATGGTCAAAGTCCTTCTTGCTCTTGCAATAGCTTGAGCTGCCTCCTTCGAAAAGCCTCTAGATCTAGCGAGTCTTTCGATAGTCTGAAAGCAGTCAGCTGAAGAGCGTGGAGATTTTGATGCAATCTTTCCAAGTGGGGTTGTCTGAGTAGATCTACTCTTAAAGGAAGAATTCTTGGGGTGTCTATCACCCATTCCAGTACCTCTGTAAACCATTCTCTTGACGGCCAATAAGGAGCCACTAGGGTCATCCTGGTTCCTTTGGATGTCACAAATTTCTGTACTACTTTGTACAGGATCTTGTAAGGTGGGAAGGCGTACAGATCTAGATGGGACCAGTCCAACAGAAAAGCGTCTATGTGGACTGCTTCTGGATCCGGAACAGGGGAGCAATATGCCTCTAACCTCTTCGTCTTCGAGGTTGCGAAAAGATCTATGTAAGGGCAACCCCAAAGATGCCACAGGCTCTTGCACACATGAAGGTTGAGGGTCCACTCTGTTGGAAGGATCTGATTTCGTCTGCTGAGACTGTCAGCCATTACGTTTTTCTCCCCTTGAATGAATCTTGTCAGAAGTATAACGTTCCTCTCTCTTGCCCACACCAGGAGATTCTTTGACGTCTCGTACAGAGATATCGAGTGTGTTCCCCCTTGCTTTGAGATGTAGACCAATGCTGTCGTGTTGTCCGCTTTGACCTGAACCACTTTGTTGGTGACTAATTCCTCGAAACTTTTGAGGGCTAAAAAAAACTGCCAACAACTCCTTGTGGTTTATATGCAAGGATTTCTGGGTCTCTGACCATAGTCTTGAGACTTCTAACTTGTTTAGGGTTGCTCCCCATCCTGTGTCCGAGGCGTCGGAGCATAACACAAGGTCTGGGCTCTTTATTGATACAGTAAGTCGAGACCTTCCTGGAATTTGTGTGGTTCTTCCCACCACCAAAGGCAGTCTTTGATGGGGTTCGTGATAGGAATGGACATCGTTTCTAAGTCCCTCTCCTTGTCCCAATGGCTGTTGAGATGGAACTGGAGAGGACGAAGATTCAGTCTTCCCAGTGGGACGAATTGTTCCAAGGAGGAGAGGGTTCCTACCAGACTCATCCATTTCCTTGCTGAACATACTTTCTTGCTTTGAAACGATCTTAGTTTCAACTTGGCTTGCTCTATCCTTGAGGGAGACGGAAAAGCGTGAAAAATCTGACTCCGTATCGTCAACCCAAAATATAAAATCTCTTGAGATGGAACCAAGAGAGACTTTTCCTTGTTTACAAGGAGACCCAGTTCTTTCGCAAGGTCCAAGGTTGTCTGAAGATCCTTCAGGCAGTGATCGTAAGAGTGCGCTCTGAGAAGCCAGTCGTCGAGATACAGGGAGGCTCTTATGCCCCTTGAATGGAGGATCTTTGCTACATTCAGCATGAGCTTCGTAAAGAATCTGAGGTGCTGTGCAAAGACCGAAGCATAGGGCTCTGAATTGGAAGACATCTCCCATGAAAACGAACCTTAGGTAGGATCTGAAGCTCGGATGGATAGGGATGTGGAAGTAGCGTCCTGAAGGTCTAATGAGACCATCCAGTCGTCCCTCCTTACTACTGCTAGCACTGACTTCGAAGTTTCCATGGTGAACTTCGTTTTGATGATGAACTTGTTCAGCGCACTCACGTCGTCCAGAACTGGACGCCATCCTCCCGAGTTCTTGGGTACCAGGAATAGACGGTTGTAGAAACCCAGAGAACAAATATCCTGAACCTTCTCTATGGCCCCCTTTTCTAACATAAGAGACACTTGGTTCGATAGAGCTTGTCTCTTTGCCTCCTCTCTCTATCTGGGAGAGAAATCCACGGGAACTAAGACCAGAGGAGGGCTCCCTAGAAAGGGGATCTTGTAGCCCTCCTTCAAGATCTGAATAGACCACTGATCTGCTCCTCTCTTCTCCCACGCTTGCCAGAATTTGAGTAGTCTAGCACCTACTGCCTGAAGGCGAAAGCAGTCAGACTCTGCTTCGCCCTGCTCTGAAGCCTCTTCTCTTACTCCTTCTAGCATCAGGTCTGGAACTACCCCTGCTGGAAGATCTCCCTCGAAAGGGCTGGGAAAACTTGGGAAAAGTATCTTCCTTAGGCTTGCGGCTGGTAAAAGAGGGAGGAAGAGCCTTTCTAGCAGACTTGGAGACAAGATCCTGAGTAGCCTTCTGAGCTAAAGCTGCAGAAATCTCCCTGATAAGCTCTTGTGGGAACAGCAATGGAGAAAGAGGCGCATACAAAAGTTCGGACTTCTGGAAGGGAGTAACCCCCGGCGAAAGAAAAGAGCAAAGTTGATCTCTTTTCTTAAGAATGCCTGCAGAAAAAAAAGAGCTGCAAGTTCGTTAGAGCCATCCCTCAAGGCTTTGTCCATGCACAACATCAAATGGACCAGGGCAGAGGTATCCCCCACTTTAAAAGTCTCAACTTTTTTACCCAAAGCCCCAAGTGTCCAGTCTAAAAAGTTAAAAACTTCAAAGGCTCGAAAAATTCCCTTGAGAAGGTGGTCCATCTCTGAAGTAGACCAAAAATCTTGGTCTTTCTCATGGCCGACCGACGAGGAGCGTCTACGAGGCTTGAGAAATCTCCCTGGGCAGAGGCAGGAATCCCCAAGCCGAGAACTTCTCCTGTCTCGTACCAGATGCTCGACCTCGAAGCAAGTCTAGCTGGAGGAAAGGATAAAGCCGTCTTTCCTAAGGCCTTCTTAGACTGTAACCAGTCACCCATCAATTTAAGAGCTCTCTTAGACGAGCGCGACAATACCATCTTACTAAAGCGGGCTTTCTTAGAGGCTTTCCGGAGAGTAAACTCAGACGGAAGCGAGCGCGGAGCTACAGGCACAAAAAGTCTGAAAACTCTTCCGTAAAAACTTTCATTAGTTTTTCAGATCGGCAGAATGACGGAAAGAAACAGAGTCCTCGTCTTCTGAAACGTCATCGAACTCCATAGGAGAAAGCTGGCCTTCTACTTCCTTCTCTTGCAACGTTCCTTCGGGAGCAGTAGGGTTAAGAGCAGTTTCTTTTTCAGAAAAATCCTGAGTGCCAACCGCAATAGAAATAGGCTCATTGCGAATAGAATCAGGCAGCAGAGTCGTGTGCGGCTCATCCGAACGCTCGCGATCAGCTCGATCGGAGACAAGAAGTTCCTGTACATGAACTGTATTGATGTCTTGAAAAGGATGAGCCTTCTCATCGTAATCCAAACTAACATCCGAAATATGAGAAGGGATAGGACGTTCAGGATCATATTCAGGAACACGCTTGCCATCAACTTCTGACAAGCGTTCAGTACTACGAACCTCTTGTTGTTCAGCGACTCGTTCAACTGTTATCCTTCCGGAAACACGACCTGAAGGACGCTCACTAAAATAATTGGCAGAGAGAGAAACTTCCTGAATTATAGGACGTTTGGCAGCCTGCTTGTAAGGACGTTCGGTAGCCTGTTTGCAAGGACATTTGGCAGCCTGTTCCGAAGGAGGATCGGCAGCCTGTTCCGTAGGAAGTCCAGGATCCTGAATCGAAGGACGTTCGAAAGACTTATCCAAAGAACGAACATAAGCCTGTTTAACACGGCGTTCGGTAATACGTTTGCAAGGATGTTCAATAACCTGTTTAACAGGACGTCCGACGTCTTTCTTAGAAGAACGCACGAGCACACTGTCTGAAGGAAAGAACTCCTTGCTCTTGAAAGAACGTTCGCGTTCAATAAAAGAACTGTGGACTGCGGACTTAGGAGAACGATCACGATCACTTCCTAAGGGACGTTCATAGCGGCTAGCAGGAAGCTTAGAACCCCGATTACGAGGGCGTTTGGGAACACATCCTAGTTCGCTGCTCCGATCACGACCAAAACCGTCCACGTGCGCTGAAATGAGATTTGTCGCTACGCTGGTATGATTGCATAAAGGACAAGAGCCTGCTTTGCATGTCTTGAAGAATGACAAAGTTAGGATCCGAACGTTGTGAAATCGGTGATGAAATCACAATGTTCTAATCATCGCTAAACGGAACAGAGCGCCTAGAAGGCGAAAACCAGTCTGAGGGCTGCTTGGGAGCTTGGAATGAGGTAAAGCCTGGTCCTGAGTGCACAGAATGATCCTTGGAAACGTCCAGCGTTCTATAAGGACGTTTAATCGGGGGACTTTCAAAAGGCTCTGAAGTATCCCAGTGACTACATCCAGGTTTTGAACCAGCAGGACGTCGATAGGCCTTATCATAGGTCCTCTTAAGAGGTCTAGAAGCGAGCTTCCAGCCTCTTTTACGCAAGAGGTCATCCGAAGACGAAGAAAAACACTTAACCTCACCTTTCCAATGGTGAGGGCAAACGTCCTGGGAGGCGCCCACAGGTACGTTCGAGGGGACGTCTGCTCGTTTGTTAAAGCCTCTCGTCTCCTTTCGCCTTTACAGACACGAGCAGGCGCACCCTCCACTGCACTTAACTTCACTTCACTGCACTTGCACTTTCACCTTTTAATAGTTGCACATCGGACATCAACTATGTCCTGTCCGCAGCCAAAGATGACAAATTCGTAGATAATTTGTATTTTTCCTAACTATACAAACCTTAGCTATTTACATGGGGGCAATTACTTCGGCGTAGCTGAATGACGAGCCATAAAAGTTTTAATGAGGGTTTACTACCCCGCCGCTAATTAGCGGGGAGTAGGGAGGGGTAGCTAGCTACCCCCCCTCACACACACCGGTGAATGCTTCACTTTGCTTAGAGGTAGGACTTATCTTGGGGGACAGGGCTGGCGGGCACATATGTGCAAATAGCTAAGGTTTATATAATTAGGAAAAATACAAATTATCTACGAATTTGTCATTTGTTCCGTAACTGAAATACAAACCACGCTATTTACATGGGGTGACTTAACCCTTAGGAAGGGCGGTAAGTACCCTCCCATATTGGCTTTGGCTTGCCCGGGGACACCAAACTCGAGTGTGTAGGAACTCAAGAAGTAAGGGGTCCCTGCTCCTCGCTGACAGCTGTGAAACTGCTGCGGCCTACGTAAGCTGTGTGTAAAGGTGAGAAGTGACTCGTCCTAGGAAGTTGACCTGGAGTTCTTTAGATGGAAATCTAGGCTAGGACTCTCCCAATACCACCTCGTCAGGGTATGGGGACATGACAGTATTACATCTTAATACTAGGAACACAAGGGAGCATAGCGTACCTGCAGAGGTTCAAGATCCTGTTGAGTACACTCCTCATCAGACAGAACGGGGGAAAGGCGTACACATCGACGTTGTCCCACCGTTGTTGGAAGGCATCCTGCCAGAGAGCCTTGGGGTCCGGGACCGGGGAGCAGTACAGCGGGAGCTTGGTGTTCAGCGCCGTAGCGAACAGATCCACCGTCGGGGAACCCCACAAAGTCAGGACTTTGTTGGCTATCTGAGGATCCAAAGACCACTCGGTACTCACTATCTGTGTCGCTCTGCTCAGACTGTCGGCGAGCACATTCCTTTTGCCTGGAATGAAGCGAGCTGCTAGTGAAATTGAGTGGACCTCGGACCATCTCAGGATCTCTACTGCAAGATGGGATAGCTGTTCTGAAAAGGTACCTCCCTGCTTGTTGATATAAGCCACTACCGTGGTGTTGTCGCTCATCACCACCACAGAGTGGCCCGCCAGGACTTGGTGGAACTTCTGAAGTGCCAGAAACACGGCCTTCATTTCTAGCAGGTTTATGTGAAGGTACTTTTCTGATTCTGACCACAGGCCTGAGGTCCTGTGGTTCAGAACGTGGGCTCCCCACCCTTTGTTTGATGCGTCCGAAAACAGCATCAAATCTGGGGGGGAGGAGAAGATCCACTCCCTTTCGTAGGTTCTCATCCGCCACCCACCACCGGAGATCCGTCCGTTCCGCAGTGCCCATAGGGATCAAAGTGTCTGGGGAGTCGTGGCCTTGACTCCACCGGGACTTGAGTCGCCACTGGAGAGATCTCATTCTGAGGCGACCGTTGGGAACGAGACGGGTCAGGGAGGAGAGGTGGCCGAGGAGACGAAGCCACGATTGGGCTGGGAGTTCTTCTCGATTGAGGAAAGGTCTCGCAACCTTCCTCAGCCTTGCTATCCTGTCGTCTGATGGGAAGGCTTTGTGGAGATTGGTGTCTATGATCATGCCTAGATATACCAGTTTCTGAGAGGGCTGCAGGGAGGATTTCTCGAGATTTACCACGATCCCTAGATCCTGGCAAACTTCGAGGAGCTTGTCTTGGTGGCGAAGAAGGGTTGCCACCGAGTCCGCTAGGATCAGCCAGTCGTCCAGATAACGAAGGAGACGGATGCCGATCCTGTGAGCCCACGAAGAGATGAGGGTGAATACTCTGGTGAACACCTGAGGGGCTGTGGAGAGACCGAAGCACAGCACCTTGAACTGGTAGATCTTGTTGTCTAGGCAGAATCTTAGGTACTTCCTTGAAGACGGATGGATTGGGATCTGGAAGTACGCGTCCTTCAGGTCCAGTGTACACATGAAGTCTAGTGGTCTCACCGCAAGTCTGACCATGTCTGCCGTCTCCACACTGAACGGAGTCTGCTTGACAAACCCGTTCAGGGTTGAGAGGTCGATGACTGGTCTCCAGCCTCCAGACGCCTTTCTCACAAGAAAGAGTCGACTGTAGAAGCCTGGGGACCCGTCTACAACCTCATAGAGAGCGTCCTTCTTCAACACGGTCTGGACTTCTGCCCGAAGGGCTTGCCCTTTTGCCGATCCCATGGCAAAAGACCTCAACGACACTGGATTCGCTGTCAGGGGAGGTAGAGAGGCTGTGAACGGGACGCGATAACCTAGAGTGATCACAGAGATCGTTCAGGCATCTGACCCGAGTTGCTGCCACCTTGTCGCGCAACTCTGTAGGCATCCCCCCACTGGTGGACATGCAGGGGGATTGCCAACCCTAGCGTTTTCGGCCTCGGCTGTTACCTTTAGGGTTCTTGCCTCCCCCTGGAGGACTTCTTGCTCCTTCTGCTCTTGGCAGGAAAGGGCTTATTATTATTATTATTATTATTATTAAATGCTAAGCTACAACCCTAGTTGGAAAAGCAGGATACTATAAGCCCAGGGGCCCCAACAGGGAAAATAGCCCAGTGAGGAAAGGAAATAAAGAAAAGTAAAATATTTTAAGTACAGCAACAACATCAAAATAAATATTTCCTATAAAAACTATAAAAAAAACTTTAGCAAAACAAGAGGAAGAAAAACTAGATAGAAGTGTGCCCGAGTGTACCCTCAAGCACGAGAACTCTAACCCAAGACAGTGGAAGACCATGGTACAGAGGTTATGGCACTGCCCAAGACTAGAGAACAATGGTTTGATTTTGGAGTGTCCTTCTCCTAGAAGAGCTGCTTACCATAGCTGAAGAGTCTCTTCTACCCTTACCAAGAGGAAAGTAGCTACTGAACAATTACAGTGCAG
Organism: Palaemon carinicauda; assembly: GCF_036898095.1. Taxonomy (NCBI): domain Eukaryota; kingdom Metazoa; phylum Arthropoda; class Malacostraca; order Decapoda; family Palaemonidae; genus Palaemon; species Palaemon carinicauda. The sequence goes on along the minus strand of NW_027169921.1, from coordinate 103,764 downwards.
TAGTTAACCCCTTGTGTGAAAAAGAATTGTTTGGCAATCTCAGTGTTGTCAGGTGTATGAGGACAGAGGAGAATCTGTAAAGAATAGGCCAGACTATTCGGTGTCTTTGTAGGCAAAGGGAAAGAACCGTAACCAGAGAGAAGGGTCCTATGTAGTAGGCCTACTGTCTGGCCAGTTAAAGGACCCCATAATGCTCTAGCGGTAGTATCTCAACGGGCGGTTGGTGCCCAGGCCAACCTACTACCTAGACACCTTTGGCTTCGCTGCAGTAGTCTTCTTCGTGTTCTTAGCTGGACGGGGCTGCTGAACCGCTGGAGGTTTGTAGGGCCTCGATGTCAGGGCCCTGTGGATGAGGGAATCCTGGTTGGATTTCCTCCACCTCTCAGCGGTGAGCTCTACGTCCTTAGGCTCAAACAGACTCTTACCGAACACGGAAGAGTGTCTGAGCCTGCTAACCTTCGAACTGGGGACCTTCTGGTGGAACCTCTTGGCCACAGCGTCCCGACGTTTGAGAATCGTATTGGCCCACAAGCTTGAGACTTGGTGGGCCAGAAACTCAATGGTCCGTGTGCTTGAGAGTAAGAAAGTCTCCAGCGCCTTCCTGGAGCTTTCTTTGGAGAGGTCTTCGGACCGCACCAGGATGCCCAGAGACCCCAGCCAGATGTCGAGCCACGAAGTTGCCTGCATGGCACACTTGGTGACTTTCTCCTGGCTTAAGATCTCAGTGGCAGAGAAAGGCACGTGCCAGTTGGAGAGTCTCTCAAGAGGGACTCCCCCTGTGAGTTCTTCCACAGAGTGGTGCAACGGAAGACTCAGACAAGACTCCTCAAGGATCTCGAAGTACCTCCTCTGATGGACTCGAGGAGGAGGGAGGAGCTTGTTACCGGTACTCGATCTGCTGGAGGAGGCAAGCTCAGAGAGCTGGCCCTCGACCTTGTCCCTGGCACTCTTCATCCCCTGAGACCAGGGCAAAGCTGCACTGGCCCTAGAGGGTTTCTGGGGGCCATAGATGCGGTCCAGGACCGTGTCCTTACCTTCACGAGGGGGAATCTCAGGGTCTGGGATCCCATTGAGGGAGGGTCAGGACTTGCCAGAAAACATGTTCTGACTCCTGGTGCTCTCCTCCTGAAGGACTGGCAGCTAAGTCTCCCGTCCACAGTGGCTCTTCCTGGGGGGACACGTGGACATCCTCAGCGGCTCTAGACGGTTCCTCCCTGATCCTTGCTGATGATTTGGGAATCGTCTTAGAGTCCTTAGGCTCCCTCCTGGGAGGGATACAGGACTCGAGCAACGAAGGGGGCAGGCTCTTCTCCACCCCTGGACGAAACGACTTCTCAGGGAGAGGCGGCGCTTCCCCCATTGGTGCGATGGGGGAATGGTCCGGCTAATCCGACTCTCCTGAGGATGGGTAGTCCTCATCCGCAGGGGAGGGAGAGAAAGTCTGGGGGGGAGAAGGAGCCTTGCGCAAGGACCTGCGAGGAGACAAAATAGGCCTCGGAGGAGTTTCCACGGGAGAGACTCCTCTCTTCCCCTTCAGGGGGGAGGAAGCTGCCGCTGGTTTGTGACCCCCGTCAGAGAGGGCGGGCTTAATCGCCTGCACAAGAGCTCTGACTAGGGTGCCGAACCAGGGCTGCTGGCTGACAGTCACGCTGTCAGACACCCCCTCTGGAGGGAAGGGGATTGTGCGATCCCTAGGAGGAGTCGACAAATGTGGGTTCGCCTGTGGGGCTGAAAGGAAAGTGTCCCAAGACCTGTCCGGGAAACGCCCCTCCTCCGGCGAGCGTACTGGTCTGCGCTTGCGGGGAGGGGAACGAGACGAAGAACTGTCCGCCTGGCAGCGCTCGCGCTGCGGGTCGCGTGACGGGCCCTGGTCAGGGTCCCGCGTGAAAGAGTCGCGCACGAAGGGCTCACGCGACACAGGAATCTCGCGCTCGCGCGGGGGTGAGGATTCAGGAACGAGGGAGCGATGGCGCGCTGGCGATGGAGCGGGCGCGTGGTCGCGGGCGCACGTAGGAGATGGCGAGGGCGTGCGGCGCGCAGGAGCCGGCACGGGAGGCGGCCGGACGCGAGGGCGCGCAGCAACCTGATGCGGCCCTGGAGGGCGCGAGATAACGGGGGCGCGAGATAACGGGGGCGCCTGAGCGCGTGTCCAGGAGAACCGGGGGAGGGCGCCTGAGCGCTGGTGCAGGATCGCGTGCGGCAGGGATGGCGCGTTGGCGCGGCGGTTGTCGCTGGTCTGACAGGACCGGCATGCTCGCCTGTGGGCGCGCTGGCCGCGCCGGCGATCGTGGGCGCGCATCAGGATGTGGTCGCACCGGGGTGTGCTGCTGCGGCGGCCGCGTAGGGCGCGCGGTTGGATGAGGGCGCACAGTTGTGCGCTGGAGGGTTACATTAGGCGCCTTGAAGACAGGAACAGGGCGCGTGACAGAAATAGGGTGCGTAAATGGGGCGTCGCTCGCGGTTGTAGCGCGTGCAGGATCGCGCAGTCTGGAAGGAGAGCCCAGGGGCGGCCATGAGCGCCCGTGCGCCAGCTTAAAAGCCTCCTGGGCGACGCACTGGGATGTTGAAGCGCGTTGGCTCGTTGGTGAGCGCTGGATCTGGAACCGCGCGTGGGTGCGTGTCGCGCGTCTCTCCAGACAGGCGCGGCGAGTCCGGAGGAACCTGTGGGCGCCTGTACGCCAGCGAAGGAACCTTCTGGACTGCGCGGGACGAGGCAGGAACCGGTGGACGCTGGGGAGCCGGTGGGCGCGTGAGCGTAGGTGGCCGCTGGGGAGCCGGTGGGCGCGTGAGTGTAGGTGGCCGCTGGGGCACCGGAGGGGTGACCGGAATTCTTGTCGCATACATTTTCGCCGTAGGACTTTTTGTCACGGACTTTTTGCCGTAGGAATATTTGCCACTAGGTATTTTTGCCGTAAGAAATTCTTGCCGCAAATTGCATATTACTTTTATAATTTAAAGGTATATGAAAGATTTGACCTATGAAAAAAAATAAGTATAGTGGCCTACATACATACATCTAATGCGATGGATGGTATCTGATAATTAGCTCTTACTTACGAAGTTTGAAACAAGCAGTTTTAGCCCATACACACACTCCACTGGTCTTTGATAAATAGCTCGTGCTTCTAAAGTTTAAAACAAATGTGAGTGTAACCGGATGTTTGTTTCATTTAGCTAAAAATATTTTTCGAAAAGTCTGTGAATTTGGCCACAAAGTGCGTTACCAGAGTGATTTGGAATTTAACACCTTGGTCAAATTCTTTACAGCACTGGCATTTGTTCCTTCTAGTGACGTTATTACACCTTTGAGGAACTAGTTGATAACGATGATTTGCCTCAGGACCTGGTATCTTATTTTGAGACGTATTATATTGGTGGGGTAAGAGGCAGGGGCCCTTGTAGACGAAGAGTCGGTCCAACATTTCCTGTGGATATGTGGAATGTTTATGAACGGACTTTAAATAAGTTACCAAACACCAATGATAGTGTAGAAGGGTTTCATAATGCCTTGCAAAGTTCTGTTACAAATATCCACCCAAATATTTGGCAATTAATTAACCTTTTGAAAAACAAAGAGAGTCTAGCAAAAAAGAAAAGAATTGATATTGAACGCGGCGAAGCATCTCACATGAAGAAAAAGTACAAAGATGTTTATGTACGAATACAAAGAATTGTTTCAAGATATGATTTTCAGCATAAAGTACACTATTTACGGAGTATTGCAATGAATTTGCACTCATTCTAATCTTAATTAAAGTTTTTTTTTTCAAATATTTAAAATTTTAAATAAATAAACCTTCTATATTGTAATACCTTTGTTATTGATTTTATTTTGACAATGATGAATATTTGAATATTTATTGTAACTTCAATTGCTCTTAAATTTATTACTTGTTTTAAATAAATAAACTTTCAGTTTTATAATACACTATTATTCTCATACCCTTTTATACTCATAATTTAGATATATTTTATTCATTATACGGCATTCATGTATGTAGTAGAGTGTATGTATGTATGCTAAATACTTCTTGTTTAAAACTTGCTAAGTAAGAGCTAATTAGATGTATGTGTGTATGTATGTATGTAAGTAGGTGTGTATATTTCTTGTTTATAAACAACTTGTTTTAAACTTTAGAAGCACGACCTATTTATCAAAGACCAGTGGAGTGTGTGTATGGGCTAAAACTGCTTGTTTAAAACTTCATAAGTAAGAGCAATTATCAGATACCATCCATCGCATTAGATGTATTGATGTAGGCCACTATGCTAATTGTTTTTTATAGATCAACTCTTTCATATACCTTTAAATTATAAAAGTAATATGCAATTTACGGCAAGAATTCCTTACGGCAAAAATACCTAGTGGCAAAGTTTCCTACGGCAAAAAGTCCGTGACAAAAAGTCCTACGGCGAAAATGAATGCGGCAAGAATTCCTAGAACTCACCGGAGGGCGCGTGTGCGCAGGTGAGAGCTAGCACGCTGCAACAGGAACTGCTGGGGGGCGCCGGGGTGCAGAAGGGCGTGGGCAAGCAGGGGATATCTGGCACGTGGCAGGAACGGTGTCGCGAACGCATGAGGGTGAGCGCCGTGGCGCTAAGTCAGGAACAGCGGCAACGGCAGGCACAGCAGCGACAGCAGCAGGAGAGCGCACAGGAAGAACCTGGCACTTGAGGGCAGGAGGCGCGGTTTTGCGCTCAAGACCCTGCAGCCCCGAAGGGCCCGGAGACTGCGCAGCGGCAGGATCAGGTGGCGCGTCACGCGCATCAGGAACCTTAGATGTTGAAGGTCTAGGAGACTGGTCACTGTGTCTCGAAGGACGACCATCATCTGAAGGTGATCGCGAACGATCCCCGGAGAGGTCTAGGGTGGTAGCTGGCAGGATCGGTGAACGGCGAGTCGTCTCCTCCGCAGAGGACTGTGGTGACGAAGAGCCGAAGAGGCGCCTCTTAACCCCCTTGTAAGGGGAAGGAAGGCCTCTACGGCGAAGGGGAGGACGAGCCTTCCGCCTTATACGCCCACAAGGGGCCGTGGGATCAGCAAGCTGACCATTAAGGGGCCTCCGAAGAGGAGTCTCTGTATGTGAGCTCCCCCGAGGGAGAGAATCACCGGCAGGAGAGACCGTGGGACTTAGATCCTCCCTCGAAGGGTGTTCGGAGGGGAAATCTAAGCTGTCAGCTACCTCAGCCACAGGAACGGGGGATTGACTTGACCCAAGGGATGACTCCGTCACAACAACGTCAACCAAAGACAGAGGATCTATCCCTGCTGTAGTTGGCGATTGTTTGACGGCTGCACCCAGTTTGATCATGTCAAACTGGGCTTCCTTGGAGGGCAAACCCTGCAGCCCCAAGGAAGCCCAAAGCTGAAACAAATCACGATTAGACATTAAATCCTGCTCCGGGGGAGGAGGGGCAGCCACCTCGCTATGGGAGGCAACTACCTCTCCCGCACCCCGGGATCGGTCAACAGCACAGCGGTCTACACTACCACTCGCCGGCCTCTCGAAAGAGACTGCTCGAGGGGGAGCTTCGGAGGAGGAAAGGGCAACGGAAGAAGTCCTGGAATTTTCTCTCTTCAGAGAAGCTTCTGAAGGAGAAAGATCCCTTTTGGCCTTCTTCTTCCGGCGCCGGGCAAACCTCTCCCACTGAGAGGTAGACCAATCCCTACATTCAATACATAAATTATCACTATCACACCGCTGGCCCCTACAGTGAGGACATAAGGTGTGGGGATCGGTGTCGACCGCCGACATAAAGGTCCCACAAGGGCGGCCGGGAAGTCCAGGGCAAGTACGCATTGTCAGTAGAGGCCAACTTCAAGCTATCTGCAAAAGAGAAAAAGCAAAAACAGATTAATATGGCAGTCAAAGCAAGGGAGAGCGCAGACAGGTCTGTTCTCTTCCCGAGCCAAAAGTAAAGTGAAGCATTCACCGGTGTGTGTGAGGGGGGGAGTAGCTAGCTACCCCTCCCTAACCCCCACTAACTAGTGGCGGGGTAGTAAACCCTAGTTAAAACTTTTATGGCTCGTCATTCAGCTACGCCAAAGTAATTACCCTAAGTAAATAGCGTGGTTTGTATTTCAGTTACGGAACAAATTCAACTTTAGCGGCGAGAGCTTGAATCGCCACTAACATATCTTTTAGTGAAGGTTCATTAGCAATTGCAATAGTGGGATCGGGATCTACCACTACAGGTGAAGGAATAGGATTAATGACATGGGAAGAGGAAATATCTCTAGATGAGCGAGAAGAACTACGCCTCAATCTATCCCTTTTGAGTTTACGTCTGTATCTATCAAACTCAATCCATTCATACTCTGACAGTAAAACACATTCATCACAGCGATCACCTAAATCACACTCTTTACCACTACATGCAACACAGAGAGAATGGGGGTCAAGAGAGGCTTTAGCCATTCGGTTCTTACACACACTAGTCACACATAACCTAAAAGTTATAGGGGGGGGTGGCCATTTTGAAATTTTAAAGAGAATTCAGAAGCAAAGGTCAAAAATTATCTAATCCAAACAAAATCAAGAAATATCCAAAGCGAGATCAAAAACAAGCGGGAGTCAATAACCAAAGATTTGTACTTCACCAAAAAAACAATCAGTAATAACGGAGTAGAATTCACGTGTCGCCTCTAGCGACGGCAGGGAATATATGAGGGTCACTGGAATGGTTCCCAGGTACCTCGCTAGGGTGCAGGGGTGGTACACCTGGCTATCCAACTGGCGGTTGGCGCGAGTTTCAAATTTTCTGCCGTTGACGTCGGGGACGTAAGCTATATATATGACTACCGGGTAAGTCTTGTGTTTAAAATGATGTAGTATTGATTTATTACAGTATTCCTTCATCTTATCTTTGTTATTTTCCGTTGGATTTGTGTTAGTATCTCCGAATGTTTGCAAGCTGAGAACCTTCTGTACCGCACTTCCAAAGATCACTAGACCGCTCTACTGTGTCACACACCTTACCATGCATAATCAGTGTACGATAAAACAAAGGTTTTACGGCATCACACTGTACAATAGATCATTGATTAAAACCTTTTTATCAAAGTAAAATAATTCTAGTTAGTCCAATGACTTACCTTTACATGCTCCAAGTGCATGATGAACTGACTTAAGTCATTGCCGATGGACGACATGATGTGCTTCATCTCGATCTCGATCAATTTGTGTGCAAAGTTGATCCGCCTGAAATGAAACAAAAGTATCAGGAGAAAAATTCAATTGTTTGACTTCTCAAAACGGAATACTGTTTCAAAATAATACTTCTCAATAGAGTAGTAAAAATCCTTTTACTTTTCAATAAACATCAAAGACCTAGAGCAAAATTTTCCAAAATACATCAAGTTATTACTTTCAGAATACAATCATTGCCTGATTAACACATTTGCAGGCCAATGTCAATTCAATAGAAGGTAGTAGGTTGGCCAGGGCACCAGCCGTCCGTTGAGATACTACCGCTAGAAGGTTATGGGGTCTTTGACTGGCCAGACAGTATTACATTGGATCTTTCTCTCTGGTTACGCTTCTTTCCCCTTACCTACACAGACACCAAATAGTCTGGCCTATTCTTTACAGACTCTCCTCTGTCCTCTTACACCTGACAACACTGAGATTACCAAACAATTCTTCTTCTCACAGGGGGTTAACTACTGCACTGTAATTGTTCAGTGGCCACTTTCCTCTTTGTAAGGGCAGAAGAGACTCCTTAGCTACGGTAAGCAGCTCTTCTATGAGAAGGACACTCCAAAATCAAACCATTGTTCTCTAATTTTGGGTAGTGCCATAGCCTCTGTACCATGGTCTTCCACTGTCTTGGGTTAGAGTTCTCTTACTTGAGGGTACACTCGGGCACACTCTTCTATCTTATATCTTATTTCTCTTCCTCTTGTTTTGTTAAAGTTTTTATAGTTTATAAAGTGATATTTATTTCAATATTGTTGCTCTTCTTAAAATATTTTATTTTTCCTTGTTCCCTTTCCTCACTGAGCTATTTTCCCTGTTGAAGCCCGTGGGCTAATAGCATCCTGTTTTTCCAACTAGGGTTGTAGCTTAGCAAGTAATAATAATAATGATAATGATAATAAAAATCATTTAACTAAATCTGACAAGTTTGGAAGTAATTTGTATTTTTCCCAGCAATGAAAACCTGGAGCTCTTTACTATGGAGTATTATTTCGGTGAAGATGAAACCAGCCGAAAAGCTTTTTGTCGGGGTGTAACTACCCACCACTAGTTAGCGGGAACAGGGAGCGGGGTAGGTTAACCCTCCCGCTCACACCAGCACTAGGGACTAACCGTCACTTTTGTAATTGCAGCAGGGCTTTCAGGGTGTTGTTGCTGGCAGGTCAGTACGTGTAAAGAGCTCTAGGTTTGTATTGCTCGGAAATAATACAAATTACTTCCAAATTTGTCATTTTTTCCTATGCAAAACACAAAACTTCTGCTCTTTACTCTGGAGACTCACCTTTAGGTGGAAGTCCAAAACCAAATGGATGGCAACTGTCCCGAGATGGCCTCTGTATAGTTGAGGGATCCTGCACCACGTTATCCTCGTAGGAAATCGGCCTGGGCAATCATGGCTGGCGAATAAGGAATCAATCTCTTGGAACATACACTGTAGCTATTTGAGCCGTGCCCTCTACTAATATATACATTATTACTTTCCACCTCCCCCTGACAGAAGTACAGAGGCATATCACATATACAGTGATACCTCTGGATACGAAAGTTTCTGCTTACGAAAAATTCAGGATGCGAAAAGTGATTGGAAGATTTTTATGCCCCAGTATATGAATAAAATTTCAGGATACGAAAACCTTACGAGATCCCAACTCTTCGCCGAGTGATTTTAAAAAGCGCGCGCCGCCGGACTTTGAACTTGGGTAGACTCACTTACAGCCTCCCGCTCACACATTGGTTATCTCCCTACTCAGACGCTAGCTGACGCCATAAGATCCTGCTTCCAGCTTGCTTACACACGGGCGTTCATCTCTCTCTCTCTCTTTTCGTTCCGACCGCGGTATCGTTAACAGACATTGTGTGCTTTCGCTTGTTTGACATACAGTAGTGTTAATATACAGTACATTCGTACGCCACGTGTTATCGTTATTAAACATTCGTTACTGTGCACTGTACTGTATTAGTGTTTACTATACATAGTACTGTATATAACGTACGTAGTGTATTATATTACGTATTACTGTAGCCATGGGTCCCAAGAATGTTGCCGAAGGAAAGAAGAAGACGATGCTTTCGATGGAGACGAAACTTGAAATCGTAAAAAAGTACGAGTCTGGCATGCATTTAAGTGCGATCGCCAAGGAGTATGGCCGGAATCCATCTACGATAGGCATCATCCTGAAGCAGCAGGTGGCCATCAAAGCAGAGACACCTTCTAAGGGCGTCACTATTTTCTCCAACAAGAGAACCCACGTGCATGACGAGATGGAGAGGCTGCTTCTTGTGTGGATCAAGGACAAAGAGATCTCAGGAGACACCATCACTGAGACTACAATTTGCCAGAAGGCCTCCGCCATTTTCGGTGATCTCGTGCGTTCTCAGGCCGAAGAAGGGGCAGGAGAAGGAACATCCCAGCAGGAACCCACAGAGTTCAAGGCTTCTCGTGGGTTGTTCGAGAAATTCAAGAAAAGGACTGGCATTCATTCAGTGGTACGGCATGGGGAGGCAGCCAGCTCGGACACGAAGGCCGCCGAAGCCTTTGTTAAAACGTTCGACACGTTGACTCTGCAAGAAGGCTACAGTTCGCAGCAAGTTTTCAATTGCGACGAAACTGGACTTTTTTGGAAGAAAATGCCTCGTCGGACGTTCATCACGGCGGAGGAGAAGAGGCTACCCGGACATAAGCCTATGAAGGACAGGCTTACCCTTGCTTTTTGTGCAAACGCCAGTGGGGACTGCAAGATAAAGCCCCTGCTGGTGTACCATTCAGAAAATCCCCGAGCCTTCAAAGCCCAAAAAGTCATCAAGGAGAACCTTCCCGTGATGTGGAGGGCGAATGCTAAAGCCTGGGTAACGAGGCAACTTTTCATTGATTGGGTGAATGTCTGCTTCGGTCCGACTGTCCGAAATATTTGGAAGAAAACCGCCTCCCTATGAAATGTCTGCTGGTGTTGGACAATGCTCCAGCTCACCCTCCTGGCCTCGAGGAATATCTTCTGGCCGAGTATTCCTTCATAAAGGTCCTATATCTACCGCCTAACACCACCCCTCTCCTCCAGCCCATGGACCAGCAAGTTATTTCAAATTTTAAAAAATTGTACACGAAGCATCTCTTCCAGAGATGTTTCCAAGTCACAGAGAGTACAAACCTCACTCTGCGTGAATTTTGGAAAGATCACTTTAACATCGTGATATGCCTCAAACTCATCGATCTCGCTTGGCAGGAAGTTTCGAGGCGTACCCTGAACTCATCTTGGAGGAAGCTTTGGCCTGATGCTGTCTCTGCACGAGACTTCGAAGGGTTCGGGAAGCCTGGAGGCGAAGCCGAGATCGTTGACGATCCTGAACCAATTCAGCAGTGTGAGGTGGCTGACATCGTACATCTTGGTACGACCATGGGGCTGGAAGTTAGCGCGGAGGATATAGATGAACTTATCGAGGAGCACCACGAGGAGTTGACGACGGACGACCTAAAGGAGTTGGAGACGATGCAAGTGAGTGATGTTCAAGAGCAGTTCTCTAGCGGTGATGAGGAGGATGTTATACCTTTGAAAACGGCAGACATCAAGGAAATTCTCGCATGTTTCCATAAAATGGCAGACTACGTCGAAAAGGAACATCCAGAAAAAGTTTATACCAACCGTGCGCTTTAACAATGCAATGACGTTTGCCTAACGCATTTTAGAAATGTGTTGAAAAGTAGGCAGAAACAAGGTTCAATGGATAGTTTCTTATTAAAGAGGCCAGCGGTATTAGTAGGCCAAGACGAAGGTGAAAGTGAAGAAAAGAAACAGAAAAGAGGAAGGGATGAAGAATTAGAAGGTGAAAGTAAAGAAAAGAAACAGAAAAAAGAAAGTGATGAAGAAGTAGAAGAGATTTAGAAAATATGAAAAACGTAAAGTTATAAAAGAGCAAAAAAAAAAAATTCAATTTTAAGTTTTATGTTACCGTTAAGTGTTGAAGTAATTTTTTCTTTCATTTTATAGTTTTCCATACGTAATGTTAAGTGTGTAAATTACTGTACGTAGTCTGTCACTTGTTACGTTTTCTGCCTTATGCCATCCTCCTCTGCCGCGACTTCGCTATCGGACATCGTCTCAATCAAAAGGTAAGTTTCAACTTTTTTGTTACACTAATTAACTGTAACCTTTTTTTCAGAGTATCAATCCTTAATTTAGGTGTAGGTACAGTACAGGTAACAATACACCTTCACTGATTCAAATGCTTTACATACAGTACCGTAACTTTTATACAGTAGTAAAGAAAACGGACCGTTTTCTTAGGGCTTGGGGGGGATAACTAGGCTATAACTACATTATTGAATAATCTCATAGTGGTTTCTGGAATGGATTAGGCTGTTTTTAATGGTTGGGTTAATTATTGAATGATAGAAATGGCTGCATTGCATGTTTATTACTACAGTTTAGCGTGTTTATGGAAGAAAAGGTGTCTTCTCGTAAGGCTTGGAACGGATTAGGCTATTAACATGTAAAACGCGACTCAGGATACGAAAAAATCAGGATACGAAACCGTATCCTGAACGGATTACTTTCGTATCCTGAGGCATCACTGTATACATGTACAGTATATATGATTGTCCATAGAGCGTGAAACTCACCAACAGAAGAAGGAGGTCAGCTGTGCAGAGTTCCCCAAATGCTGCGCCCCAAGAGAGGGAAAGATGAAGTGAGAAAAGGCCAGTCACTGCACCATTCATCCTATACTTACTTCGTGGGTAATCCTCTGTCCTCGAACCACTGGTCCTTGTCCCGCAAGGGAGCTGAAGTGTTTAGATCACGTTATGAGCAGCTACCACAGGACCTACTGAGAATGTGTCTAGGCTCCTGTCGGTTATTTCTTGCAGGTAGCGGGAGGTGAATGTTGTTTGACGTTTTCACCTGCCCGCTTGAAGTACCTGCTGAACAGAAAAATTATTTCGGAATGCCAAGGAAGTACTTACTCCCCTGACATCATGGGCATGGGGACATCTACTTGATGTCGAGGTGTCTGAGGCCCTTGCCCTTTCCTATTACTCGCCTGATCCAAGAGGAAATTGAGTTCTCTGTGATTCTCCTCTTGGTCTTCCTCGTGCTGACGAACAGCTGGTTGATCTGGGGTCGAGCTCTTCTCATCCTTATGAGATATAACCTCATCTTCTTTAAAGGGCATAGTAATAGTTGATCAGTATCATCTGTTACTGTTCAGTGACTCCCAATCCGAAAGGGCCCAAATCTAGGATTCGCTAAGGATGGATTTTTAGTCTTTGCAACAAACTCAGGGACGAAACCGAGTGTGACCTGCCACCCATCCCCTCGAATGGGTGATGACGTACGAAAGACAATGTAGCTCGCTGACTCTACCTGCAGAGGTCAAGGCGAAAAGAAAACCGTCTTTGAGGTCACGTCCTTATCCAAGGCTTGACGTGAAGGCTCATAAGGGGCTCCTTTCTGTGAACGTAAGACCCAGACAATGTTCCAAGGCGATGGTCTAACTTTCGACTAAGGGCCAGAACACTCGAAGTTCCGTATGAGGAGTGACAATTCCGTCGAGGAAGAAATGTTAACTTGATTCAGTTCAAAGACAAGGCTGAACAAAAGCCTTTCACCAACGACACGGTCAACATATGAAGAAGGGAAAGCTCAGTCTGTAGACTTGAGTCAAATGTTAACAATCTTCATTGACGGAGATCTAAAATGTCTGAATGCTCTTTCTACTCGTTTTAAATGCATTTAGAATGTTGTCATCTAAATATTTACAACAAAGTTTAACCATTACACCTAGCAAAGACTATCCAGTTGGGGACCAAAATATTGGGCTTAATTTATAGAAGATCCTCAACTTACAAACTTAATAGGTTCCAAGAAATGGTTTTTAAGTCAAATTTTGTTAGATTTTGTCCTAGGGTAGGCCTAACCTGACTCCCATGCCTATAATTTACAGCTACAAAAGTCAATAAAAAGTCCGGTTTTATATGAAATAGATATCAGGTTATTACAAATGCCATTTTGCTTACTGTATTAACCCTTTTACCCCCAACGCTATTTGGAACTTTCCAACCCTTAACCTCCAGGCGTTTTTTTTTTTCAAGCACATTTTGCAATATATTTTTTTAAAATTGCTCTAACAACCTTAATTTTCACCATAGAGAGGTCAGGTTGGTCTCATTATTTTGGAAAATGCCTGAAGTTTTGCATAAAGTTATAAAAAATATGCAAAAAGATGTAAAAAACAGTTTTTTGCAAGGACGTACAAGTACATCCATGGGGGTAAAGGGATGAGTTTTGTGAAACGTACCAGTGTTTCCATTGGAGGTGAAAGGGTTAAATGATATAGTATTGATTTATTACATCATTTCATTATCTTATCTTTGTTATTTTCAGTTGGATTTGTGTTAACCCTTTTACCCGCAGGCTCATTGGAAATTTCCAAGCCTTAACCCCCAAGGGGTTATTTTTTCCCTAGCACATTTTGCAGTATATTTTTTTTAAATTGCTCTAACAGCCCTAATTTTTGTCATAGAGAGGTCAAGTTGGTCTCATTCTCTTAGAAAATGCTTGAATTTTCTCAAAAAATTATCAAAAATATGAAAAAAATAATTTTTATAGCATTATTTTGCAAGGACGTACCGGTACGTCCATGGGGGTAAAGGAATGAATTTTGTGAAACGTACCAGTACGTCCTTTGGGGGTAAAAGGGTTAATATCTCCGAATGTTTGCAAGTCGAGAACCTTCTGTACCGCACTTCCAAAGATCACTAGACCGCTCTACAGTGTCACACACACCTTACCATGCATAATCAGTGTACAATAAAACAAAGGTTTTACGGCATCACACTGTACAATAGATCATTGATTAAAACCTTTTTATCAAAGTAAAATCATTCTAGTTAGTCCAATGACTTACCTTTACATGCTCCAAGTGCATGACGAACTGACTTAAGTCATTGCCGATGGACGACATGATGTGCTTCATCTCGATCTCGATCAATTTGTGTGCAAAGTTGATCCGCCTGCAATGAAACAAAAGTATCAGGAGAAAAATTCAATTGTTTGACTTCTCAAAACGGAATACTGTTTCAAAATAATACTTCTCAATAGAGTAGTAAAAATCCTTTTACTTTTCAATAAACATCAAAAGACCTAGAGCAAGATTTTCCTAAATACATAAAGTTATTACTTTCAGAATACAATCATTGCCTGATTAACACATTTGCAGGCCAATGTCAATTCAATAGAAGGTAGTAGGTTGGCCAGGGCACCAGCCGTCCGTTGAGATACTACCGCTAGAAAGTTATGGGGTCTTTGACTGGCCAGACAGTATTACATTGGATCTTTCTCTCTGGTTACGGTTCTTTCCCCTTGCCTACACAGACACCAAATAGTCTGGCCTATTCTTTACAGACTCTCCTCTGTCCTCTTACACCTGACAACACTGAGATTACCAAAAAATTCTTCTTCGCCCAAGGGGTTAACTACTGCACTGTAATTGTTCAGGGGCCACTTTCCTCTTTGTAAGGGCAGAAGAGACTCCTTAGCTATGGTAAGCAGCTCTTCTAGGAGAAGGACACTCCAAAATCAAACCATTGTTCTCTAATTTTGAGTAGTGCCATAGCCTCTGTACCATGGTTTTCCACTGTCTTGGGTTAGAGTTCTCTTACTTGAGGGTACACTCGGGCACACTCTTCTATCTTATATCTTATTTCTCTTCCTCTTGTTTTGTTAAAGTTTTTATAGTTTATAAAGATATTTATTCTAATATTGTTGCTCTTCTTAAAATATTCTATTTTTCCTTGTTCCCTTTCCTCACTGAGCTATTTTCCCTGTTGGAGCCCCTGGGCTTATAGCATCATGCTTTTCCAACTAGGGTTGTAGCTTAGCAAGTAATAATAATAATGATAATGATAATAAAAATCATTTAACTAAATCTGACAAGTTTGGAAGTAATTTGTATTTTTCCCAGCAATGAAAACCTGGAGCTCTTTACTATGGAGTATTATTTCGGTGAAGATGAAACCAGCCAAAAAGCTTTTTGTCGGTGTGTAACTACCCACCACTAGTTAGCGGGGACAGGGAGCGGGGTAGGTTAACCTTCCCGCTCACACCAGCACTAGGGACTAACCGTCCTTTATGTAATTGCAGCAGGGCTTTCAGGGTGTTGTTCCTGGCAGGTCAGTATGTGTAAAGAGCTCTAGCTTTGTATTGCTCAGAAAAAATACAAATTAATTCCAAATTTGTCATTTGTTCCTGTGCAAAATACAAAACTACTGCTCTTTACTCTGGAGACTCACCTTTAGGTGGAAGTCCAAAACCAAATGGATGGCAACTGTCCTGAGATGGCCTCTGTATAGTTGAGGGATCCTGCACCACGTTATCCTCGTCGGAAAATGAACTGGGGCAATCATGGCTGGCGAATAAGGAATCGATCTCTTGGAACATATATCGTAGCTATTCGGGCCGTGCCCTCTACTTATGCAATATTTTTTTCCACCTCCCCCTGACAGAAGGACGGAAGCATACCACATACAGTATATACATGTATATACGATTGTCCAAAGAGCGTGAAACTCACCAACAGAAGAAGGAGGTCAGCTGTGCAGAGTTCCCAAATGCTGCGCCCCAAGAGAGGGGAAGATGAAGTAGGAAGTGGCCGGTCACTGACACATTCATCCTAGACTTACTTCGTGGGTAATCCTTTGCCCTCGAACCACTGGTACTTGTCCCGCAAGGGAGCTGAAGTGTTTAGATCACGTTATGATCAGCCACCACAGGACCTATTGAGAATGTGTCTAGGCTCCTGTCGGTTATTTCTTGCAGGTAGCGGGAGGTGAATGTTGTTTGACGTTTCCACCTGCCCGCTTGAAGTACCCGCTGAACAGAAAAATTATTTCTGTGAGTGTAACCGGATGTTTGTTTCATTTAGCTAAAAATATTTTTCGAAAAGTCTGTGAATTTGGCCACAAAGTGCGTTACCAGAGTGATTTGGAATTTAACACCTTGATCAAATGCTTTACAGCACTTGCATTTGTTCCTTCTAGTGACGTTATTAGAGCATTTGAAGAACTAGTTGACAAAGATGATTTGCCTCAGGACCTGGTATCTTATTTTGAGACGTATTATATTGGTGGGGTAAGAGGCAGGGGCCCTTGTAGACGAAGAGTCGGTCCAACATTTCCTGTGGATATGTGGAATGTTTATGAACGGACTTTAAATAAGTTACCAAACACCAATGATAGTGTAGAAGGGTTTCATAATGCCTTGCAAAGTTCTGTTACAAATATCCACCCAAATATTTGGCAATTAATTAACCTTTTGAAAAACGAAGAGAGTCTAGCAAAAAAGAAAAAAATTGATATTGAACACGGCGAAGCATCTCACATGAAGAAAAAGTACAAAGATGTTTATGTACGAATACAAAGAATTGTTTCAAGATATGATTTTCAGCATAAAGTACACTATTTACGGAGTATTGCAATGAATTTGCACTCATTCTAATCTTAATTAAAGTTTTTTTTTCAAATATTTAAAATTTTAAATAAATAAACCTTCTATATTGTAATACCTTTGTTATTGATTTTATTTTGACAATGATGAATATTTGAATATTTATTGTAACTTCAATTGCTCTTAAATTTATTACTTGTTTTAAATGAATAAACTTTCAGTTTTATAATACACTATTATTCTCATACCCTTTTATACTCATAATTTAGATATATTTTATTCATTATACGGCATTCATGTATGTAGTAGAGTGTATGTATGTATGCTAAATACTTCTTGTTTAAAACTTGCTAAGTAAGAGCTAATTAGATGTATGTGTGTATGTATGTATGTAAGTAGGTGTGTATATTTCTTGTTTATAAACAACTTGTTTTAAACTTTAGAAGCACGACCTATTTATCAAAGACCAGTGGAGTGTGTGTATGGGCTAAAACTGCTTGTTTAAAACTTCATAAGTAAGAGCAATTATCAGATACCATCCATCGCATTAGATGTATTGATGTAGGCCACTATGCTAATTGTTTTTTATAGATCAACTCTTTCATATACCTTTAAATTATAAAAGTAATATGCAATTTACGGCAAGAATTCCTTACGGCAAAAATACCTAGTGGCAAAGTTTCCTATGGCAAAAAGTCCGTGACAAAAAGTCCTACGGCGAAAATGTATGCGGCAAGAATTCCTAGAACTCACCGGAGGGCGCGTGTGCGCAGGTGAGAGCTAGCACGCTGCAACAGGAACTGCTGGGGGGCGCCGGGGTGCAGAAGGGCGTGGGCACGCAGGGGATATCTGGCACGTGGCAGGAACGGTGTCGTGAACGCATGAGGGTGAGCGCCGTGGCGCTAAGTCAGGAACAGCGGCAACGGCAGGCACAGCAGCGATAGCAGCAGGAGAGCGCACAGGAAGAACCTGGCACTTGAGGGCAGGAGGCGCGGTTTTGCGCTCAAGACCCTTCAGCCCCGAAGGGCCCGGAGACTGCGCAGCGGCAGGATCAGGTGGCGCGTCACGCGCATCAGGAACCTTAGATGTTGAAGGTCTAGGAGACTGGTCACTGTGTCTCGAAGGACGACCATCATCTGAAGGTGATCGTGAACGATCCCCGGAGAGGTCTAGGGTGGTAGCTGGCAGGATCGGTGAACGGCGAGTCGTCTCCTCCGCAGAGGACTGTGGTGACGAAGAGCCGAAGAGGCGCCTCTTAACCCCCTTGTAAGGGGAAGGAAGGCCTCTACGGCGAAGGGGAGGACGAGCCTTCTGCCTTATACGCCCACAAGGGGCCGTGGGATCAGCAAGCTGACCATCAAGGGGCCTCCGAAGAGGAGTCTCTGTATGTGAGCTCCCCCGAGGGAGAGAATCACCGGCAGGAGAGACCGTGGGACTTAGATCCTCCCTTGAAGGGTGTTCGGAGGGGGAATCTAAGCTGTCAGCTACCTCAGCCACAGGAACGGGGGTTTGACTTGACCCAAGGGATGACTCCGTCACAACAACGTCAACCAAAGACAGAGGATCTATCCCTGCTGTAGTTGGCGATTGTTTGACGGCTGCACCCAGTTTGATCATGTCAAACTGGGCTTCCTTGGAGGGCAAACCCTGCAGCCCCAAGGAAGCCCAAAGCTGAAACAAATCACGATTAGACATTAAATCCTCCTCCGGGGGAGGAGGGGCAGCCACCTCGCTATGGGAGGCAACTACCTCTCCCGCATCCCGGGATCGGTCAACAGCACAGCGGTCTACACTCTACACTACCACTCGCCGGCCTCTCGAAAGAGACTGCTCGAGGGGGAGCTTCGGAGGAGGAAAGGGCAACGGAAGAAGTCCTGGAATTTTCTCTCTTCAGAGAAGCTTCTGAAGGAGAAAGATCCCTTTTGGCCTTCTTCTTCCGACGCCGGGCAAACCTCTCCCACTGAGAGGTAGACCAATCCCTACATTCAATACATAAATTATCACTATCACACCGCTGGCCCCTACAGTGAGGACATAAGGTGTGGGGATCGGTGTCGACCGCCGACATAAAGGTCCCACAAGGGCGGCCGGGAAGTCCAGGGCAAGTACGCATTGTCAGTAGAGGCCAACTTCAAGCTATCTGCAAAAGAGAAAAAGCAAAAACAGATTAATATGACAGTCAAAGCGAGGGAGAGCGCAGACAGGTCTGTTCTCTTCCCGAGCCAAAAGTAAAGTGAAGCATTCACCGGTGTGTGTGAGGGGGGGAGTAGCTAGCTACCCCTCCCTAACCCCCACTAACTAGTGGCGGGGTAGTAAACCCTCGTTAAAACTTTTATGGCTCGTCATTCAGCTACGCCAAAGTAATTACCCCAAGTAAATAGCGTGGTTTGTATTTCAGTTCCGGAACAAATTCAACTTTAGCGGCGAGAGCTTGAATCGCCACTAACATATCTATTAGTGAAGGTTCATTAGCAACTGCAATAGTGGGATCGGGATCTACCACTACAGGTGAAGGAATAGGATTAATGACATGGGAAGAGGAAATATCTCTAGATGAGCGAGAAGAACTACGCCTCAATCTATCCCTTTTGAGTTTACGTCTGTATCTATCAAACTCAATCCATTCATACTCTGACAGTAAAACACGTTCATCACAGCGATCACCTAAATCACACTCTTTACCACTACATGCAACACAGAGAGAATGGGGGTCAAGAGAGGCTTTAGCCATTCGGTTCTTACACACACTAGTCACACATAACCTAAAAGTTATAGGGGGGGGGTGGCCATTTTGAAATTTTAAAGAGAATTCAGAAGCAAAGGTCCAAAATTATCTAATCCAAACAAAATCAAGAAATATCCAAAGCGAGATCAAAAACAAGCGGGAGTCAATAACCAAAGATTTGTACTTCACCAAAAAAACAATCAGTAATGACGGAGTAGAATTCACGTGTCGCCTCTAGCGATGGCAGGGAATATATGAGGGTCACTGGAATGGTTCCCAGGTACCTCGCTAGGGTGCAGGGGTGGTACACCTGGCTATCCAACTGGCGGTTGGCGCGAGTTTCAAATTTTCTGCCGTTGACGTCGGGGACGTAAGCTATATATATGACTACCGGGTAAGTCTTGTGTTTAAAATGATGTAGTATTGATTTATTACAGTATTCCTTCATCTTATCTTTGTTATTTTCCGTTGGATTTGTGTTAGTATCTCCGAATGTTTGCAAGCTGAGAACCTTCTGTACCGCACTTCCAAAGATCACTAGACCGCTCTACTGTGTCACACACCTTACCATGCATAATCAGTGTACGATAAAACAAAGGTTTTACGGCATCACACTGTACAATAGATCATTGATTAAAACCTTTTTATCAAAGTAAAATAATTCTAGTTAGTCCAATGACTTACCTTTACATGCTCCAAGTGCATGACGAACTGACTTAAGTCATTGCCGATGGACGACATGATGTGCTTCATCTCGATCTCAATCAATTTGTGTGCAAAGTTGATCCGCCTGAAATGAAACAAAAGTATCAGGAGAAAAATTCAATTGTTTGACTTCTCAAAACGGAATACTGTTTCAAAATAATACTTCTCAATATAGTAAAAATCCTTTTACTTTTCAATAAACATCAAAGACCTAGAGCAAGATTTTCCTAAATACATAAAGTTATTACTTTCAGAATACAATCATTGCCTGATTAACACATTTGCAGGCCAATGTCAATTCAATAGAAGGTAGTAGGTTGGCCAGGGCACCAGCCGTCCGTTGAGATACTACCGCTAGAAAGTTATGGGGTCTTTGACTGGCCAGACAGTATTACATTGGATCTTTCTCTCTGGTTACGGTTCTTTCCCCTTGCCTACACAGACACCAAATAGTCTGGCCTATTCTTTACAGACTCTCCTCTGTCCTCTTACACCTGACAACACTGAGATTACCAAACAATTCTTCTTCTCACAGGGGGTTAACTACTGCACTGTAATTGTTCAGTGGCCACTTTCCTCTTTGTAAGGGCAGAAGAGACTCCTTAGCTACGGTAAGCAGCTCTTCTATAAGAAGGACACTCCAAAATCAAACCATTGTTCTCTAATTTTGGGTAGTGCCATAGCCTCTGTACCATGGTCTTCCACTGTCTTGGGTTAGAGTTCTCTTACTTGAGGGTACACTTGGGCACACTCTTCTATCTTATATCTTATTTCTCTTCCTCTTGTTTTGTTAAAGTTTTTATAGTTTATAAAGTGATATTTATTTCAATATTGTTGCTCTTCTTAAAATATTTTATTTTTCCTTGTTCCCTTTCCTCACTGAGCTATTTTCCCTGTTGAAGCCCGTGGGCTAATAGCATCCTGTTTTTCCAACTAGGGTTGTAGCTTAGCAAGTAATAATAATAATGATAATGATAATAAAAATCATTTAACTAAATCTGACAAGTTTGGAAGTAATTTGTATTTTTCCCAGCAATGAAAACCTGGAGCTCTTTACTAAGGAGTATTATTTCGGTGAAGCTGAAACCAGCCAAAAAGCTTTTTGTCGGTGTGTAACTACCCACCACTAGTTAGCGGGGACAGGGAGCGGGGTAGGTTAACCTTCCCGCTCACACCAGCACTAGGGACTAACCGTCCTTTATGCAATTGCAGCAGGGCTTTCAGGGTGTTGTTCCTGGCAGGTCAGTATGTGTAAAGAGCTCTACCTTTGTATTGCTCAGAAAAAATACAAATTAATTCCAAATTTGTCATTTGTTCCTGTGCAAAATACAAAACTACTGCTCTTTACTCTGGAGACTCACCTTTAGGTGGAAGTCCAAAACCAAATGGCTGGCAACTGTCCCGAGATGGCCTCTGTATAGTTGAGGGATCCTGCACCACATTATCCTCGTAGGAAAACAGCCAGGGGCAATCATGGCTGGCGAATAAGGAATCAATCTCTTGGAACATACATCGTAGCTATTCGGGCCATGCCCTCTACTTATGCAATATTTCTTTCCACCTCCCCCTGACAGAAGGACGGAAGCATACCACATACAGTATATACATGTATATACGATTGTCCAAAGAGCGTGAAACTCACCAACAGAAGAAGGAGGTCAGCTGTGCAGAGTTCCCCAAATGTTGTACCCCAAGAGAGGGGAAGATGAAGTAGGAAGTGGCCAGTCACTGCCACATTCATCCTAGACTTACTTCGCGGGTAATTCTCTGCCCTAGAACCACTGGTAATTGTCCCCCAAGGGAGCTGAAGTGTTTAGATCATGTTATGAGCAGCTACCACAGGACCTACTGAGAATGTGTCTAGGCTCCTGTCGGTTATTTCTTGCAGGTAGCGGGAGGTGAATGTTGTTTGACGTTTCCACCTGCCTGCTTGAAGTACCTGCTGAACAGAAAAATTATTTTGGAATGCCAGAGAAGTACTTACTCCCCTGACATCATGGGCATGGGGACCTCTACCTGACGTCGAGGTGTCTAAGGCCCTTGCCCTTTTCTATTACTCGCCTGATCCAAGAGGAGATTGAGTTCTTCGTGATTCTCCTCTTGGTCTTCCCCGTGCTGACGAACAGCTGATTGATCTGGGGTCGAGCTCTTCTCATCCTTATGAGATATAACCTCATCTTCTTTAAAGGGCATAGTAAGAGTTGATCAGTATCGTCTGTTACTGTTCAGCGACTCTCAATCCGAAAGGGCCCAAAGCTAGGATTCTCTAAAAACGGATTTTTAGTCTTTGCAACAAACTCAGGGACGAAACCGAGTGTGATCTGCCACCCATCCCCTCGAATGGGTGATGACGTACGAAAGACAATGTAGCTCGCTGACTCTACCTGCAGAGGTCAGGGCGAAAAGAAAACCATCTTTGAGGTCACGTCCTTATCCAATGCTTGACGTGGAGGCTCATAAGGGGCTCCTTTCTGTGAATGTAAGACCCTGACAATGTTCCAAGGAGGTGGTCTAACTTTCGACTGAGGGCCAGAACGCTTGAAGTTCTGTATGAGGAGTGACAATTCCATCAAGGAAGAAATGTTAACTTGATTCAGTTCAAAGACAATGTTCAAGGCTGAACAAAAGCCTTTCACCACCGACACTGAGAGAGTTCCCCAACCTCCCCCCCGAAGGAACAGTAAAAACTCCGCTACTGCTGGAATACCGGCACTGAGTGGAGAGATACCACGTCAATAACCTCCACCACCAAAGACAGACCACTTCGCCTGATACGCCATAGATGACGACTCCCGGAAGTATCTTGCCATGCACATAGCAACCAGCTTCAAAAAGCCTCTCTTGTAGTAGTTGCTGGATCGCCTCCAGGTGTGAAGACCTAGTGATGGTATCGCTTGGTGAAAAATCTTCATGTGAGGTAGTCTGAGTAGCGCAACGCGAAGTCTCAGGAACAGGAGCTCGCTGGTTCGTTGTCTCTGGGTCAGCAACTGTAGAGCGCTTGCGCGCAATAGCGCACTGGCGCACAGGAGAACGTTGGCGCACAGGTGATACCTGGCGCTTAAGGGACTTTGCTACAATGTGAGCAAGTCCCTTTTGCCCCGAAGGGACCGTGGCCTGCTTGATCGCAGGATGCGTGGGCGACCACAGCGTGTCGGCAGCTAGGAAGGGCGACGGCAGGTCAGCAGGTCTGGCAGGAGTAGGAGATCGCGAACGATCAGCGGACAGGTCCAGGGATGTAGCTGGAAGGGCAAGTGAACAGCGACGAGGTTCCTCTGCAGCGGACTGCGGCGAAGGTGAGCCAAAGAGGGGCCTCCTAACACCCTTGTGAGGTGAAGGAAGGCGGCTACGGCGGAGGGGAAGGCAGGCCTTACGCCTTATACGCCCTCTGGGGGCAGTAGGTAGACTGTCGGCAGTCCTCCGAAGAGGAGTCTCTGTCAGTGAACTCCCCCGAGGGGAAGAATCACCTGCAGGAGAGACCGTTGGACTTAGTTCCTCCCTCGAAGGATGTTCGGAGGGGGGAGCTAAGCCTTCAGCTACATCAGCAACAGGAGCAGAGGTTTGAGATAACACGTCAGAAGCCTCTGCCACAATAACGTTGATGATAGACAGAGGATCAACCTCTGCTAACGTCGGTGACTGTTTTGACAGCTGCCCCTAACCTGATTATGTCAAACAGGGCTTCCTTGGAGGGCGAGCCCTGAAGCCCCAAGGAAGCCCAAAGCTGTAACAAATCATCATTAGCAACATTAGAAATTCAATCCTCCCCCAGGGGAGGGGGAGGAGCTGCCTCGCTATGGTAGGCAACTCCCTCTCCCAAACCCCGAGGTTGGTTAACAGAAATGCGGCCTACGCTACCAATCGCCTGCCTCTCGGAAGAAGCCAATCGAATGGGAGCTTTGGAGGAGGTTTGGGCTACAGAAGAAGAGTCCTTGGGGTTTTCTCTCTTCAAGGAAGCCCTTGAAGGAGAAATATCCCGTTTCGACTTCTTCTTCCGGCGCTGGGAAAACCTCTCTCACTGGGAGGTAGACCACTCCCTGCACTCACCACATACTTTATCTCTATCACACCGTTGGCAACTACAAAAAGGACATAAGGTGTGTGTGGATCTGTTTCGACCGCCAACATATAAGTCCCACAAGGGCGGTCAGGTAAGCCGGGACACTTCCGCATCGCAGAGGCCAACTTCCAAACACTCTGTCAAAAAGAAAAAGCAAACAAAGATTAATGGCTGTCAGTGTAGGCGAGGGTGATAGGAGACACGTCTGTATAGCAACCGAGCCGATAGCAAAGTGAAGCTCAGCACAGGTGTGTGTGTGTGAGGGGGGGGTGTAGTATACTACCCTTCCCTACCCCCTGCTAACTAGCGGTGGGGTAGTAAACCCTTGTTAAAATTCTAATGGCTTGTCATTTCAGCTACGCCGAAAGTAATTACCCATATTAAATAGCGTGGTTTGTATTTTAGTTACGGAACAAAAAGGTTTTACGGCATCACACTGTACAATATATCATCGATTAAAAACTTTTTATCAAAGTAAAATAATTCTAGTTAGTCCAATGACTTACCTTTATATACTGCAAGTGCATGACGAACTGACTTAAGTCATTGCCAATGGACGACAAGATGTGCTTCATCTCGATCTCGATCAATTTGTGTGCAAAGTTGATCCGCCTGAAATGAAACAAAAGTATCAGGAGAAAAATTCAATTGTTTGACTTCCCAAAAAGGAATACTGTATAAGAATAATACTTCTCAATAGGGTAATAAAAATCCTTTTACTTTTCAATAAGCATCAAAAGACCTTGAGCAAAATTTTACAAAATATCACAAATTATTAGTAATTTGTATTTTTCCAAACATACTTACCGAGAAACACTTTCATAGGAGTTACCTGGAACCTCCTCTCAAATGACCAGTGTTTTGCGTAGTTTACCCTACTCCCATTTTCTATAATGATAGGCCTAGCGGAGGAGAACGTGCCCTGAGGGCGATACTGAGCCAAGCCGCATGTTTCCCAGGTTGTAGGCTTCAGTAAGTTTTATGTAAGGAACAATACTAAAGCTCAGTGAGGCACAAGGGGGAAGGATGGGGGGGTCATAACTCGAAAGTGTTTCTCGGTAAGTATGTTAGGAAAAATACAAATTACTAATAATATGACAAATTCGAAGATAATTTGTACTTTTCCTAACCATACAAACCTTAGCTATTTACATTGGGTTTACCTTTTAGCGCAGCTGAAATGGCGAGCCATTAGAATTCAACGAGGGTGTATTACCCCCGCGCTAGTTAGCGGGGGGGTAGGGGAGTGGTAGCTAGCTACCCCTCCCCCCCCCCTCACACACAGATGAATGCTCACTTTCACTTAAGAGGTAGGACTTGTCTTGGGGGACAGGGCTGGCGGGCAAATATGTGTAAATAGCTAAGGTTTGTATGGTTAGGAAAAATACAAATTATCTTCAAATTTGTCATTTGTTCCGTAACCGAAATACAAACCACGCTATTTACAGAGGGTGACTTACCCCTTAGATAGGGTGGAAAGTCCCCAGCCATACTGGCTTTGGCTTTACCCGGGGACTCAGAATCCGAGTGAGTCGCACTCGAGAAAAGGAGTCCCTGCACCTCACAAGTTCCTTGCTCCGCAAGGAACCGTGTGGCCTATATAAGCTTGTGTGTGAAGGAAGAAGTGTGACCCGTCCTAGGCAGTTGACCTGGAGTTCCAGAAGGAACTCTGGGTTAGGACGTTCCCAATACCACCTCGTCAGGGTATGGGGGACGCGACAGTATTGACTCAATACTCGGAACACAAGGAAGCATGGTTTACCTGGAGAGGTTCGAGGTCAGCTATGCAGAGACCAGGATGCCGCCTCCCCGTAGAGGGGATGATGAAGAAAGAAATAAGGGCCAGACATACTTCTTTCGTTCATGCAGACTAAAACCTGATAACATTGCCCTCAAGCCTGAGGTTAGACCAGCTGTTGTGTAGCCACCACAAAGCGATAGAAAACGTATCGAGACTCCTGTGGGTCACGCCCTGCAGGAAGCGGGCTGCGAAGGTCATTAGACGCTTCCAGACTCCAGCTTGTAGCACTTGCGTCACAGAGTAGTATTACTCGAAGGCGAGGGACGTTGCGATGTATCCAACATCGTGCTGTAGGGCGACGTGACGGGGGAGGGTCTGGAGACAGGTCGAGATGAATGTCCTTGAGTCCGGGCTGAAGAGGTATACTGGTGACTCTCCCCCGTGTCCTCCTTGTGCTCCTAAATCGGCTGCAACTGAGGACAAACTGCAGCTGTTCCCAAAGCTAACCTCTCGATTCCTTTACTGGCAAGAAAGAGAAGGTCTTGGGACATCACACACAGAATGGAGACTCGAAATCTTGAAGGAATTGGACCGAAGGGCCGGGACCCCCAGATTCTGAGTCTAGCCAACAACTCAGGAGCGAACCTGAATGTTGCCTTCCCCTCTTCCTTAGAAAGGGGGAGTCGTACGAGACCAAGAAGATTGCTTACACACTGGCCGTGGCCAGAGTGAGCAGGAGACCCAAGGCGGAATACAATCCGAGGCCTGTCGTAAAGGGTCTTGAGAAGATCTCTTAAAGGACTAAAAGTCCGAGCCATGCTCCAAGTTGGAGGTCTTCCTCCGACTAGTTCAGGGACGATCGTAGCTTCGCATGAGCGAGGAAAGATCCAGCGGGCAGGAAAAAGTTATTCCTTTAAGCCTGAAGGTCAGGGAAAGGCTGAGCGACAGGCTTCATTGCCGAGAGCGGAAAGGAGTTTCCTCCCGCCGAAAGGCAATAAGACCATTATTGCTGGAGAAGAGGCCTCAAGGGAAGAGGTATATCTCCCACGGCACCAACCACCGAAGACTCTTCACTTTGCCTGGGAGACCCCTGCGGAGACTATCGCAGATGACGCGACCTCCGTACTGCAACTGTAGCGGGTTGTCTCTTCTTGAGGAGGAGGCGTAGTGTCTCCAGGCATGAAGCCGAAGCGACGCCCCGGTTCGGGAGAGATGTCGCAGTGTGGTTGTTTGAGTAGTCTGCGCCGTGGGAGAAGCTCTCCCGGGAGTTCCGTCAGGGGAAGCAGAGGGTCCAAAACCGTTCTGCGCATAGTCCCAGTGGAGCTCTCCCATTGAAAGGTTGACCGACAACCTGGTCTTGTTGAGACCCATTGTCCACAGACAAAAAGGAGGGAAGACGCAGGCGTCGAAGTTGTCCCACCATCACCGGAATGTATCTTGCCAGAGTCTCGGGGTCTGAGACTGGGGGGAAGAACAGCGGAAGCTTGAGGTTCCAAGCTGTCGCGATCAGGTCCCCCAGACCAGGACTTGCTGGTTACTCAAGGTCAAAGACCCCCAGGTACACTCTCTCTACGAGGCTCTGCTCGGATAGTCAGAGAGAACATTCCCCTGCCTGGAATGAGAGAGCCGATGGTGGTATTGAGAGAATCTCAATCATCCCGGTATCTCTACTGCAAGATGTGAAGGTGTGAAAATGCGTCCCCTGCTGGTTAGAACACGCCAGAATCATGAAGTCGACGCGTACAAGGCGACTCGGCAGGAGCTGTAGGATCTGTAGAGGGGACAGACTACGGCCCCTAAGCCTGCCTGAATGATGGAGAGGTATCCTTCAGGTCTTGGCCATAGGCCTGGACTGGAACATGCCCCCCCCCCCCTTCCTTTGACGAGTCCGAGAACAGCATCAAGAATGTGGGGAAAGGACGAGAATATCCACTACCATCAAGAGGCTCCATAGGTCAACACCCATTGCAGGTCTAATAGTTCCGCTGGTCCCATAGGGGCCAGGAAGTCCGGTTAAACGTTGCCTGAAACCACCGGAACTTGGACCGCCCCACATGGAACTTATCCTGAGGCGACCGTTCGGACTATAGACGGGTCAATGAAGAAAGGAGAACTAGGAAACGTTCCAAGGTAGGGCTGAAAGCTCTGCTTGACTGAGAACGGGTACTGCGACTCTCCTCAGTCTTGCCACAGTCAACTGAAAGGAAGGCTCGGAGGATGTAGCAACAGAATCTGGCGTCCCCAGGTGGTCACCCATCCAAGTATCGACCAGAACCGACGTTGCTTAACCTCGCTGGACGGACGAGAAGAGGGGTTTCCAACGTGGTAAGGCCGTTGACTCAATATCATGGCCAGATACTCCAGATGTTGAGGCAGAAGAAGAGAAGGTTCCAAGCAAAATACCATGAACCCACACTCATGGTAAGCATCCGGAAGCTTGTCCCGGCGCTGAAGAAGGTCGAACCCGAGCCTACCGGAGTTGACCAGCCCTCCAAAAAGCAGAGGAGGCGGAAGCCTGCACCTGAGCGGCCATGAGGAAAGCAAGGAGAGTTCTCTGGGGAAAAAAACCTGCTATGCCACGGCGGGATAGCCACACTGCATCATAAGCAGGAATACTTGCAGTCTAGGCTGAATTCGACGAGCTCCCTGGAAGATGGATGGAATGGAAACTGAAAGTACCCTTCAAAACTAGAGGAGCATAGTACTAGTGAGATCAATATCGGGCAGCGTGCAGGCAGGTTGCGTGAAATCAGTCACCAGGTGATGATGAACCTTGTCCGCAATTATGAATATGCAATGGAACATTTTGAGGATTGTACGAGTGCTAATAGCAGTCTGTGGAGGTCATGTGTTCATGTTCCCAATCGTGCATGGATGAGGAGAAAGAACAGCTGATTTGTGATCATGTTCCTTATCATGCAAGTATGTGGGAACATTTCCCCTGATCTTAGAATCAAGAGGAGACCGATCCCAACTGATAATCGTATTCCTGAACATGACCACACGAAAGAAAATCTTGTCATTTAATCAAGCGTAAAACTGATTCAACATCTAGTTCGGACCCCTTGTACTCAAGAAAAGTAAAATATCGCCACTCTTACGAGCGAGGAGGCAACTCATAGTTCCTGATCAAGTGTACACATGGGAACATCTTCCAATGCCCCATGAGCCACAAGGAGACCCATGCTTGTGTTCCTGGTAGCGTGGATGCATGGAAACTGTTTCCCGGACCTGCAAGGAGACAAAGGATCGTATTCCTGAAAGTGATTACATAAGAGAAAGTATGACCAATCGCTGGTTCCTCTCACCTAGAATCCTCTCTCAAACAGAAGCAATGAAACCTTACTACAAGTCATCTTCCTGCCCTTCAAAACTGAAGTTTCTTTAGGGAGTGAGACAGCAGTGTTCCTCAAGTGTCCAGGAAAATGTCTAGAAGTGCAGTTCCCGTCATCCTGATAAACAGTGCGAGGATG
This sequence comes from Palaemon carinicauda, assembly GCF_036898095.1. NCBI lineage: Eukaryota > Metazoa > Arthropoda > Malacostraca > Decapoda > Palaemonidae > Palaemon > Palaemon carinicauda. Next base: position 74,427 of record NW_027169921.1, on the reverse strand, counting down.
TTCAGGCTAGTACAAGACCAAGCATTAATAGCAGAACCGCAAGCCCCTGACTTGCTCACCATGACACCTTATCAATTTAGATTACTTCTTGGTATCAAGAAGTAATCCAAACTGATAAGGTGTCACGGTATGCAAGTCAAGGCTTACGGTCCTGCCTACATGGCTGAGGACTATGAAGTGCTTAGTAGAAGATGATGAATGGAGAAGTACTGAATTAAAAGCTCAAGATAAAGATCACTGGCGAAATCTAACCGAGGCCCTTTACGTCAATAGGCGTTGGAGGAGATGATGATCCCAATACTTCTTTCTCTCTCTTGCATGAGGAAAGAGAGATCAGTTATCACAGATAAAGAAGGGTAGAAAGACTGATCCCTTCATCTCTACCTACAGTGTGCACGCTCAGTCCGAAAGGAGATCCAGCACTGGTAAAGCAAGAGTAAAATCCTATACTGTGTGCCGAGACACTTTCCTAGTCTGGTTTGGTTCTTGGTACCGTACAATCCCTCTCAGGTGTGAGGAGTCGGAGTCTTCTGCGAGCCCTTTGTAAATCTCTTTTCCTGGCTTCTTCAATGATATCTTCTTCTTAGAAGTTGTGGAATAATGAGTTATGACAGGTCAAATCTGGCAGGCAAGCGGCATGCGCGCCACCTAGGGGTACAAAAGGTAAACAGGGAAATAAACAGATTCACGAGGGAAGCCACAGCTACCGGAACTGTTATACTACGATGATCTTGGGACTATTATCATGATCTATTTGTAAGTAATAGCATAAGAAGGTGCATCATTATTATGAGCCCAGAGGGGTCATTATATGTATATTGCAGGCTACATAGCAACCAGATGAGAGTCACACATTTGGATAGGCTAATCAGGGGCACATTTTACAGTTCTCCCAATGAGTAATTTCATGCAGGTCTGGCAGTAAATATAAGCACGCATCACAATGTACATACATAGATTAGTATATATGACAGCACATATCCCAAATCCATGCATGCCACAGGAAGGTCATATTTATGTGTAACTATATGTAAATAGCAAGATGGCCTATCACAGGTATGGTAGCCCATTTTATCTTATATCCATTACAAGTGTAATTACATGCATTTATTTTTTCAGCTTCAAACATTCGTTGCATGTACAGCTCAAACCTGTCACTCATGAGAAACTTCAGGACAACATCCAGATTCCAGGCTGGTGATTCAAGTTGACGCTCCTTAGAAGTCTCAAAGGATTTGAGAAGGTCTCGAAGGTCTTTGTTTCTGGAGAGGTCCAAGTTCCTGTGCCTGAAGACGGTCACTAGCATGCTCCTGTACCCTTTAATAGTAGAGGAATAAAACTTGCGTTTTCTCCTAAGGTCTAACAAGAAGTCAGCAATTTGGGTCAGAGATGTAGTGGAAGAGGATACTGAGTTAGTTCTGCACCAATCTCGAAAAACCTCCCATTTGGACTGCTAGACCTTGATAGTAGAAGTCCTCCTTGCTCTAGCAATAGCCTTAGCTGCCTTCTTAGAAAAGCCTCTAGCTCTTGCGAGTTTTTCGATAGCATGAAGGCAGTTAGACGTAGAGCTGGTAGGTTTTGATGGAACCTTTCCAAGTGCGGTTGTCTGAGTAGATCTACTCGTATTGGCAGACTTCTTGGTATGTCTACCATCCATTGAAGTACCTCGGTGAACCATTCTCTCGAGGGCCAGAGGGGAGCTGCTAGAGTCAATCTGGCTCCCTCGTGAGAGGCAAACTTTTGTAATACTTTGTACATACAGGACTTTGAATGGAGGGAACGCGTATACGTCCAGGTGAGACCAGTACAGCAGGGAAGCATCCATGTGGACTGCTTCTAAATCTGGCACTGGGGAGCAGGAGGTCTCTAGCCTCTTCGTTTTGGAGTTTGTAAAAAGGTCGATGGACGGACGACCCCAAATCCACCATAGTTTCTTGCAAACATCCTGATGCAGAGTCCATTCCATGGGAATAACTTGGTTTCTCCTGCTGAGGCTGTCTGCCAACACGTTCTCTCCTTGGATGAACCGTGTGAGTAAGGTTACATTCCTTTTCTTTGCCCAAACTAGAAGCTCCCTTGCAGTCTCGTAAAGGGACTTCAAGTGTGTTCCGCCCTGCTTGGATATGTATGCCAAAGCTGTGGTATTGTTGGCGTTTACCTGCACCACCTTGTTTAGAACCGAACTTTTGAAACCTTGAAGGGCCAACAGGACTGCTAACAGCTCCTTCTGGTTGATATAGAGGCTCTTTTGATCTTTCGTCCACAGACCCGAGCTCTCCAGCTTACCCAGTGTTGCTCAGCACCCCAAGTCTGAGGCGTCAGAACACAACACAAGGTCTGGGCTCCTTTGCTCCAGTGAGAGACCCTCCTGAAGTTTGATTGGGTCGTTCCACCAATGGAGGCAACTTTTTACAGACTCTGGAAGTGGAATACTTTCCGTCTCTAAACCCTTCTCCTTGTCCCAATGGTAATTGAGGTGAAACTGAAGAGGGCGGAGATTTAGTCTTCCTAGGGAGACAAACTGCTCCAGTGAGGAGAGTGTTCCCAGCAGACTCATCCACTGTCTTACCGAACATTTACTTTTTTTCTAGGAAGAGACGAAGCTTTAGGAGGACTTGTTCTATCCTTGTAGGAGAGGGAAAAGCCCGAAAAGCTAGACTGTGAATCTCCATCCCTAAATAAAGAATCTTCTGGGATGGAATCTGTTGGGACTTCTCTATGTTGACAAGAAGACCCAGTTCCCTTGACAATCTCAGTGTCATTCATAGATCCTCCAGACAGAGGTTGAAGGAAGACGCTCTGAGTAACCAGTCGTCCAAGTACAGGGAGGCTCTGATACCTGATGAATGCAGGATGCTCGCCACATTTAACACCAGCTTCGTGAAAATGAAAGGAGCAGTGCTGAGGCCGAAACACAGGGCTCGAAACTGGAAGACTTCTTTCCCGTAAACGAACCTCGGGTAACGTTTGAAACTCGGATGTATGGGGATATAAATATAGGCGTCCTGGAGGTCCGAGACCATCCAGTCGCCCTTTCTTACTGCTGCTAGCACAATTTTCAAAGTCTCCATCGAAAACTTTGCTTTCTGAATGAAAGCGTTGAGGGCACTTACATTCAGGACTGGTCTCCATCCCCCTGAGTTTTTGGGGACCAGGAATAGGCGGTTGTAAAATCCTGGTGACTGTAAGTCCTGTACCCTCTCTACTGCCCCTTTCTGCAACAAGAGGGATACTTATAGCAGCAATGCCTGCCTCTTTGAGTCCTCTTGGTATCTGGCAGAGAGATCTATCGGATCTTGAACAAGAGGGGGTTTCTTTATGAAAGGGATCTTATAACCCTCCTTCAGCAAAAGAACGGACCAAGGGTCTGCTCTCCTTCTCTCCCAGGCCTGCCAGAAGTTCTTCAGTCTGGCCCCTACTGCTGTCTGAAGGCAAAAGCAGTCCGATTCTGCTTCGCCCAGCTCTAGATCCCCTCCTTTTAGCTCCTCTTCATCCTCTTCTTCCGTTGGATCTGGGGTAACTGATACATATACGTTTCCCACCAAAATATATTTAAAGTTGTAATTAGTACTTTATCATTGTATCCTTGTTTTGTAATTGGATTGTTATCCTAAGTTGTTAACAAAGAGTTCTGCTTACATCTCTGGTCTAAATATTATGTTAGTTACTAATAAACCGTTAAACAGCTAACGTCTCTTGAATACCTGCTTATCATTTGGTAGCAGAGCGTCCGATCTGAATTGTTTTTTTACATCAGGAAAGTTTATACAACACACACTGCCGGTTTCCATAACTTCAAAGCATCAAGAAAAGTTTCTAGTGAGTTTAATGTGGAATGCTGCAACGTAATATCATGACGATGGAGTAGACTTCCACCTTCACCGCCGGGATGGGGGGATTTTCAAGTCAGCTGGCAGATTCTTATTTGTTGTTTTACTTGTTGGATTCAAGTATAAAGCATGATACCAATACATCCCCTACATTGAATATTTGCTGAAGGAAGACTCAGGAATGACGGATGGTTAACGAACGTGAGCCCAGAGGATGAGATCTTCGTTTGGCTGAATTGCAAGTACTTTATGTATGCTTAGGTCTAAACTTGGAGCTGTGTATTGGCGCTGGAAGCACATCATGAGGTAATGTCTGTAGTGGAAGAAACTTACCGAAGTAATGCTTTCACGGAGAAACACGATGATTGTAATGCCAGTCTTTACGTATAGAGAATAGCTGTGAGTAGACTATGGAGGAAATCGAATGATTCGGAAATGTTGATATAGAATGGCACCAAAGGCCTAGTTTCGCATTTTTTTGTTATTCCCGTAGTTGATAACTTTTTGTTTTGCAATTGAACTTGATACTGTACTTCAAATTTAGCTGTAATTTTTCATTCTTTCACTTATTTATATATATATATAAAAAAATCACGTTTTGCTTTTGAGATTATATTTAAAGTTTTAATTTGTCATTATATTAACACATTGAGTATGTTTGAATTCATAGTTTTTACTATTGAGGTGGGGATTGATAATTTTACTGAAATTAATTATTTGCTCAGTATGGCTTGGAATGATCCTAATATCCCTGGTGGCGGTCTTTAGATAAATAAATATGTTTTCATTTGATACCACTGGATACAAAAATGATAACGACCTTGCTAATGATATTGACAACCTTTTGAATTTCGGAGAAATAAATAAGGTTACCGGAGAATTTGATTTTGTGAAATGTAAAACTTGTAATGGCCCTCTCTTTGGTCATATTGGTACGGAAGATGATTGTGCTAAGTCGAAATCAAAGATATTCAAGGATAAGGACGTGAAGATTTTAATGGACCATTTCAGAAATTTGATCTGTTTTAAGTACAAGATGCTCACAATAGATAACAGAACATCTCAAACTTACCGTGACGCATGCGAGGAAAATATGGAAAATAGACTTAATTTCATTATGCACATGGAGTCAACACACAAGTCTAAGGTTAGTGATCACAGAGTCAACGGCTCTGCTGATTCTATTAGCTCGGGGCCAGACTTAACAGATGTGTTAACACAACAAAATGATATTCTAATAAAGTTACTGGAAAACACTTCAAAAATGAAATCTTTTCCAATTACAACTCAGATTACAAAAGCCAAGTTTCCGCCCATTTGGGTTGGACAAACTTTTGAGAGATTCAGAATTGAAATTGAGGATTGGAGCAGTAATAACAAAGATAGTGAGTACAATAAGTATAACGATTTAATTGAAAGCTTGAAGAAGAACGAGAGGGTTAAGGAATATGTGATTACAGTTGTAATCGATCGTACAGCTAACAGCACTTTGAAGACAGTAAAAACTATTTTAGAGGTTTTGGCTGAGAAATATGCGAAAACTAAGGCTGAAAAGTGTAATGACATTATGAAGATTATCGCCTTTTCTACAGATAAATCAGAAAGTTGCGAGAAATTTCTTGATAAGTTTGAAGGTTTGATGGCTGAAGTATCAAGAGAAAAAATAAATGCTTGTCTTAATTATGTAATGAGTTTGTCAACGATGAAAAAAGCTCATGAAGGAGGTAAAATAACCTCGGATGAGAAGACTCACCTTAAAGAAGTTATTGAACATGGAGTGGAAAGGAAACCTCTTGATGAAGATGATGTTGCTACTAGATTGAAGATGGAGTTTAAGAAGCTGAAAATAGAAAATAATAGAGATTCGACATCAGATATATCTTTAAATACTTCTACATTTTACACTAATAACAGGAGTCGTTACCAAGAGTGGAAAAAGTTTAAAGAGCTACCGAACTTTAACAGATATAGAAGATCCACTTCAAATCCTGGATTTTGGAGAACTGCATCTGGTAACTATAGAAGAGGTCCTTCTAGAACACCATCTCGGTCATCATCAAGAACGTCATTTAGATCGGCCTCAAGACCACGTGACAGTTCAGCAAGGAGATTTGACAGATCGTCTTCGAACTTTAAATCACAATCAGAAATGAAAGTTGATGAAAGACTGAGAAATCTTGAACAAGGCAATGAGAAACTTATGAAGGAAAGGAAAGAGTTAAAAAGAGATAATAAAGAAGGCAAATACTGTTAGATTTGTAGCTGAATAAAGCAGGGAGATAGTAATTGATCACACTATGGATGTTCATTTCACGAAAGAAGTTGATGAAGTGGAAGCAATGATTGTTGATACCAGGTGCCCAAAAACTCTAGTTGGAAGGAAATGGCTAGACACAGCTTGGGTAATTACTCTTTGGAAAAGCTCTTAAAGATTCAGTGAATCTTCCTGTCAGATTGTTTACTGATTCTAGGCCTTTGCTGGAATCAATTGGTAGTACAAAGCAGGTGGAGGAGCGATTGCTTCGTAATACAATAACAGATTTGAAAGAAAAGTTGGAAGATAATGCTGCTGAATCTTATAGCTGGCTTGAGACATAAGAGATAATCGCAGATATTTTGACAAAGGAAGGTAAATATATCCCAGAAGTGCATAATATCTTTATTGAGAACAAATTTTGTCATGCTAGAAATGAGAAGAATCTGGTGTTATATGTCAATGGTGAAATTCGCATGAGAAACTTTATTTGATTTGTTATCAGTTGTTCAAAATTTTATGAGGTTAAAATGTAAATACAGTAGTTAATTTGAAACCTGCATGGTCCAAGCCTTTAATGAGTACGCCATATATGAGTCCATGAATTTTATGTTGAAGAAATTCTATTTGTTAATTAAGAATTTTGTTTACTTTTGTTTAGTGTAATCTATATTTGTTCCATTCCATATATGTTTTTAGTGACTTTCATTTTTTGGGGGGAAGTCACTGTATGTCATGATTTTGAAAAGTCAATTATTTTATTACAACAAACTTTTTTATTCTCAATTCATATATTTATATTTTGCTTTACTTTTTGTAAAAATCCAAGCAAACAGAGAAGGGAGGAAACATGATACATATACGTTTCCCACCAAAATATATTTAAAGTTGTAATTAGTACTTTATCATTGTATCCTTGTTTTGTAATTGGATTGTTATCCTAAGTTGTTAACAAAGAGTTCTGCTTACATCTCTGGTCTAAATATTATGTTACTTACTAATAAACCGTTAAACAGCTAACGTCTCTTGAATACCTGCTTATCAGTAACCTCTACTGACGGGTCTACCTCTGCGGAAACAGAAATGGAGACAGAGGCGCAAACAGCAGTTCAGACTTCTGACAAGTGGTGACACCCAAGGAAAGGAAAGAACACATCTGTGCTCTTTTCTTAAGCACTCCAGCCGTAAAAAGAGCAGCTAATTCATTAGAGCCATCTCTAACAGCTTTGTCTATACAAGACATTTTCTGAATAATTCTGTCCGTGTCAGAATTCTTGAAAGCCGCAACTTTCTTCCCCAAGGCTCCCAGAGTCCGATCGAGGAAGCTGAAAACCTCGAAGGCTCTGAAGACTCCTTTGAGAAGATGGTCAAGTTCAGAAGTTGTCCAGTAAAACTTAAGTCCGTCGCATGGCCAACCGACGAGAAGAGTCTACAAGGCTTGAGAAGTCGCCCTGGGCAGAGGCAGGAACTCCCAACCCGAGAACTTCTCCTGTCTCATACCACACGCTTGACTTGGAAGCTAGTCTAGCAGGAGGGAAAGAGAAGCAGACTTGCCAAGATCTTTCTTGGACTGCAGCCAGTCTCCCAACAGTCTTAAGGCTCTTTTCGAAGATCAAGAAAGAACCATCTTGGTATAAATAGGCACCTGAGCTGCCGACCCCAGGGTAAACTCTGAAGGGGGGAAGCGTGGAGCAACAGGAACGAAGTGATTAGGAAAAACTTCCGTAAACACTTTCATGATTTTCCTAAGATCCAAAGAAAGCTGTCCAAAAAGCCAGCCGAGGAAAGGTGTTCATCAACCTCTTCCTCAGACAAGAGACCAACCGAAGTAGCGATGTCTTTGTGGGCCTGACTTTTAACTGCGCGACCTTGACACTTGGCATCACGTTTGACAGCCTGACATTCGGCATCAACTTGACGCTTGCCGTCATGATCAATTTGACGTTCGACGTCACGTGATTGGCGCTCAACGTCACGTTTAACTTGACGTTTGGCGTCACGCTTAACTTGACGTTCGGCGTCACTTTTAACTGCATGGCGAACGCCTTCACACGCTTCTACGTTCGCTAGAAGCTCGGCTTCACGCCTGGAAGCTTGACGTTTGCAGTTAAGCTTATCGGAGTTACGACGTCCAAGCTGCGAAGCTTCCTGACGTTCGGGAAATTGTTGAGTTACTCCTTTATCAGTAGAGTGAAACGACTGCATAAACGAAGAGAGCTTAAGCTGCATGTCCTGTAACAACGACAACTTAGGATCAACTTGCAGTAAAGTTGGAGCGGGAGCGTCAGCAACAAAATCGCCTTCTTCATCGCTCGTGTCACGCGACAATCGCCCAGAAGACGCCACCCAGTCAGACGGTAGCGGCGGAGCATGAACAGACGGAATAACAGATTCCGGATCTTGTTCAGCAACATGCTGGGCTGGACGCTTAACAGAGCCAGACGTTCTAACAGGACGTTTGGCTGGAGATCCTTCTTCAGACGAAGGAAAATGCTCTGGACTGTCCCAATGACTACAGCCAGGCGCTTGAGGCAATAAAACGCGACGCTGATCCACTGCAACCATTTTCCTCTTGAGAGGTTTAGAAACTTGACGCCAGTCACGATTCAACTGCTTGCTGACTACTGCATCATCCGACGATGAGGTAAACTCAACCTCACCTTTCCCATGGTGAGGGCAAACGTCCTGTGAAACATCATCAGGAACGCTTGAAGGGACTCCTGCTCAAGCAGCTATGCCTCTCGTTCCCTTTCGCCGATCGACAGTCCTCCCATGGGTAGGGGAGCTTGAAAGAGGTCTAAGGCTGGGTGAACGACAGGTTCGAGCAGTCTCATCCTCCACAGCACTGAACACATTAACCGCACTTTTAGCACTAATACTGGCACTTTTAAGTTGATTAACCTCAGACATAAGTTGATTCTTGTCCGTAGTAAGCGACTCAACCCTAACACCAAGGGCTTGAATCGCGATCATCATGTCCTTAAGTGTAGGCTCAGTGGTAACAGAAGGGGGATCATGAACTACCACTACAGGGGAAGGAATAGGTTCAGTAACATGGGAAGAGGATAATTCTCTAGATCGAGAAGAACTACGTCTAACTCTATCTCTCTCTAACTTACAAGAGTAGCAGTCGAAATCCAGCCACTCACTCTCAGACAATAAAAGGCATTCATCACATTTATCCATTAATTGACAAACTTTACCTCTACATTTAGTACAAATGGAGTGGGGATCGATAGAGACTTTAGGAAGGCGGGTTTTACAGCCTTTCATACACTTTCTATAAACTGGGGAAGGGTCAGCCATTTTGGAAAAATTAAGAGATCAAAAACAAGCAAAGGTCAAAGTTAATCTAAATCAAAGAAGGTTCAAGAGAATCTGTAAGCAAAATCCAATCAAGCGAAAGCCAATAACCAAAATCTGTACATCACCAAAGATACAGCAAAAATCCCGGTTACAACGAGCGAATATTCCAATGATGTCGCCAGCATTGGCGGCAGGGAAGATCTGAGGATTCATGGAATGGTTACAGTTACCTGGCGAGTGGTGGCGCTAGTAGTACACTTAGCTACCCAACCTGCGATTGCCGCGAGTTTTTAATTTCTGCCGTGACGTCAGGGACTTAAGCTATACTGTATATATTTCCACCGGCAAAGTCAAATGTTTAAAAACAAGCCTTTTCTTCTCTTTATATTACCTTCTTGGATGTATAATAAACCGATGAAAAAATACGCTAATTATCCATATCCTACACTAACGGTATATTTTTCATTTATTTGTTGACATTCTACGGGTCGGTTGTAGTCGGTCTCGTTTGTTTGTACATAGCAGTTTTTGACCTTCTACGCATAAACTCCTCCCACCTGCGCATAAACTCCGCCTCCACCAATAGGATTACTCCTTCTCTTATAACTCCTCCCCATTTTCCCCTACATCTTTTTACCTGCCACATTCAAGTATTCTACTTCAAGTATTTTACTTGATCCAGTACAACTATACCATTCCTTTTATGTAATACTGTATCCACATATACATATTATGTTTGACCCAAGAATTACACGTTTTATTATCCAATATCTTATAAAATCCCCTCATTTTATATTCCCATCCAATATTATTTATCATGCTATATTACTTTTATAGATTTTGTTATTACCTTCACATGCCAAAATTTCACTTAAATACTTTGCTCTGGAAAAGTTTCCCATTCTAGATCATTCATGTTTACTCTCTAGACTTCGTTGTTTTTCCCGTTAACCAATCACGAACCCTTACGTATGGAAAGTTTGCACAGGGGGGTTAATATTTCCCAACCCCCTTCCCTTACCTCTTCAAGTGATCTCTCCATACACCTTCTAACAAACCCTTTAGCGTGGAAACCTTTGCCCAAGTCAGGTCTTTGTTAGTTCAAGTGACGTCTTTCTGCGCATTTTACAATATAATTCATAGAAACGTTTACAGTGTCCCAAGTGCCGTTCGTGTCTATCATACAGGAAAGATATTCACGCCTGTTACTGCAATATTGAAACTAAGATAACTAAGACAAAGAAGAAACGGTGATGTGGATATACAGAAGTTAGGACGTCACAGTCACAACACCCCGGTGACCCACAAGCTTCGTCGTCCCGATCATAGAAGTAGGTCATTAACTTCTTTAATTTTAATGTTAGTTTTATTAATTTTTTAGCGTGCACAGCTCAACATTACCGCTTGCCAGTACATACAAGCTCGATGTTTTATTTTCATGCTAGTGAAGCGAGCCAGTAGCGGAACAAGAACCATTATATTTAGCGTTGCTAAAGTTAGCATGCGCAACTCAACATTACCGCTTGCCAGTACATACGAGCTTGATTTTTTTGTTTTCTGGCAAGCGAACAAGAGCCATTATATTCAAACATTTTAACAGAAAATATGTTTTCCTCTAATAAATAATGTGATTTGACTGGTTTTTACCTTCATTTCAACCTCAACAACAACAACCAGTTCGGCTATTGAAGTCAGTGGAACTGGTTGTTCTGTGTGTCTGCGGTTGAAATGAAAGTAAAAACCGGTTAAATCACGTTATTCGCTACAGGAAAACATTTATTTTGTTCGAAATACTACCCTGTAATACAGTAAAACTTTACCTCATTTTCAAAGTAAATAGACATTTCTCTAAAGGAAACGAAAATAGACATTTCTCTATAGGAAACACCTGTTTTTAGTAAAAAAGCTTCTCCTGTCCATAACTATAATAAAACCCCATTTAATTATTATGCTAAAAACAGACCTAGGATGATTTGGCATTGGAAAACAGTTAAATTAATTATATTTCCTGATATAAAAAGACATGACCTAACCTAAAGTAACCTCCATTGAAGCCTCAGTAATCTCTCTTAGGATTAGTTGGTGGGTGTGTCCACTATTCTACAAACTATCCAAATCCTTTGAATTACATACCATCTTAATAACCTTCTTTGAAATTAACAATCAATTACAGTAAAATTGCATATCAGAATATAAAAACTTCAAACTTTATAAATACTTATGGGTAAATTTGTTATGGTACAATCAAGCCAATCTTATGAATTCCAAGTATGCCTTACCTGGTAGGCTACCAATAATTAAGATACCTTTGCATTACCGTATGACCTGCATATCTATGTTAATCTCATCATTTTTAACCTGCATAGACTAACACGCAGGTTATGCAGTTTAACATATCGCTCATAAGAAGCCTACCTAGAGTAGCTACGGGTATGAAGGTCCAATGCAGTTTTGGCCTTCAGTGTAGTTTTCAGCCAGTTTAAGCTTAGTTCATCCCTCACAAAAGGTTTCTTTTTAATATATTCTACTTACTTAGA